>NW_027116899.1:0-157516 GCF_024137725.1 Prorops nasuta
CACATGGGGTCATTGAGTACTTATATAGGACTAGGGTGGCTCACATGGCGTCATGGAGAACTTATATACGACTAGGTTGGGAGACATGGGGTCATTTAGTACTTATATGGGACATGGGGGGGTCACATGGGGTCATTGAGTACTTATATGGGACTAAAGTGGGTTACATGGGGTCATTGAGTACTTATATAGGACTAGGGTGGGTCACATGGGGTCATTATGAACTTATACTGGAATAGGGTGGGTCACATGGGGACATTGATTACTTATATAGGACTAGGGGGGTCACATGGGGTCATTGAGTACTTATATAGGACTAGGGGGGGTCATATGGTGTCATTGAGTACTTATATAGGACTAGGGTGGCTGACCTGGGGTCATTGAGTACTTATATAGGACTAGGGTGGGTCACATGGGGTCATTGAGTACTTATATAGGACTAGGGTGGGTCACATTCTGTCATTGAATAGTTATATTGGACATGGGGGGGGGGTTCGCATGGGGTCAATGAGTACTTATATAGGACTAGGGTGGGTCACATGGGGTCATTGAGTACTTATATAGCATTAGCGTAAGTCACATGGGGTCATTGAATACTTATATAGGTCTAGGGTGGGTCACATGGGGTCATTGAGTACTTATATAAGACTAGGGTGGGTCACATTGGGTCATTGAGTACTTATATAGGACATGGGGGGGGGGTCGCATGGGGTCAATGAGTACTTATATAGGACTAGGGTGGGTCACATGGGGTCATTGAGTACTTATATAGGACTAGGGGGGGTCACATGGGGTCATTGAGTACTTATATAGGACTAGGGTGGCTGACCTGGGGTCATTGAGTACTTATATAGGACTAAGGGGGGGGGGTCACATGGGGTCGTTGAGTACTTATATAGGACTGGGGTGGGTCACATGGCGTCATGGAGAACTTATATACGACTAGGGTGGGAGACAAGGGGTCATTTAGTACTTATATAGGACTAGGGGGGTGACATGGGGTCATTGAGTACTTATATAGGACTAGGAGGGGTCACATGTGGTCATTGGGTACTTATATGGGACTAGGGTGGCTGACCTCGGGTCATTGAGTACTTATATAAGACTAGGGGGGGTCACATGGGGTCATTGAGTACTTATATAAGACTAGGGTGGGTCACATTGGGTCATTGAGTACTTATATAAGACTAGGGTGGCTGACCTGGGGTCATTGGGTACATATATAAGACTAAGGGGGGTCACATGGGGTCATTGAGTACTTATATAGGACTAGGGGGGGTCACATGGGGTCATTGAGTACTTATATAGGACTAGGGGGGGTCACATGGGGTCATTGAGTACTTATATAGGACTAGGGTGGCTGACCTGGGGTCATTGAGTACTTATATAGGACTAGGGTGGGTCACATGGGGTCATTGAGTACTTATATAGGACTAGGGTGGATCACATTCGGTCATTGAGTACTTATATAGGACATGGGGGGGGGTCGCATGGGGTCAATGAGTACTTATATAGGACTAGGGTGGGTCACATGGGGTCATTGATTACTTATGTAGCACTAGGGTAAGTCACATGGGGTCATTGAATACTTATATAGGACTAGGGTGGGTCACATGAGGTCATTGAGTACTTATATAAGACTAGGGTGGGTCACATTGGGTCATTGAGTACTTATATAGGACATGGGGGGGGGGGTCGCATGGGGTCAATGAGTACTTTTATAGGACTAGGGTGGGTCACATGGGGTCATTGAGTACTTATATAGGACTAGGGGGGGTCACATGGGGTCATTGAGTACTTATATAGGATTAGGGTGGCTGACCTGGGGTCATTGAGTACTTATATAGGACTAGGGGGGGGGTCACATGGGTCGTTGAGTACTTATATAGGACTAGGGTGGCTCACATGGCGTCATGGAGAACTTATATACGACTAGGTTGGGAGACATGGGGTCATTTAGTACTTATATGGGACATGGGGGGTCACATGGGGTCATTGAGTACTTATATAGGACTAGGGTGGCTCACATGGCGTCATGGAGAACTTATATAAGACTAGGTTGGGAGACATGGGGTCATTTAGTACTTATATGGGACATGGGGGGTCACATGGGGTCATTTAGTACTTATATAGGACTAGGGTGGGTCACATGGGGTCATTGAGTACTTATGTAGCACTAGGGTAAGTCACATGGGTTCATTGAATACTTGTATAGGACTAGGGTGGGTCACATGGGGTCATTGAGTACTTATTTGGACTAGGGGGGGTCACATGGGGTTATTGAGTACTTATATAGGACTAGGGTGGCTGACCTGGGGTCATTGATTACTTATATAGGACTAGGGGGGGGGGTCACATGGGGTCATTGAGTACTTATATAGGACTAGGGTGGGTCACATGGCGTCATGGAGAACTTATATACGACTAGGGTGGGAGACATGGGGTCATTTAGTACTTATATAGGACTAGGGGGGTTCACATGGGGTCATTGAGTACTTATATAGGACTAGGGTGTGTCACATGGGGTCATTGAGTACTTATATAGGACTAGGGTGGCTGACCTGGGGTCATTGAGTACTTATATAGGACTAGGGGGGGTCACATGGGGTCATTGAGTACTTATATAGGACATGGGGGGGTCGCATGGGGTCATTGGGTACTTATATACGACTAGGGTGGGTCACATGGGGTCATTGAGTACTTATATAAGTCTAGGGGGGGTCACATGGGGTCATTGAGTACTTATATTGGACTAGGGTGGCTGACCTGGGGCCATTGAGTACTTATAAAGGACTAGGGGGGTCACATGGGGTCATTGAGTACTTATATAGGACTAGGGTGGCTCACATGGCGTCATGGAGAACTTATATACGACTAGGTTGGGAGACATGGGGTCATTTAGTACTTATATGGGACATGGGGGGGTCACATGGGGTCATTGTGTACTTATATGGGACTAAATTGGGTTACATGGGGTCATTGAGTACTTATATAGGACTAGGGTGGGTCACATGGGGTCATTATGAACTTATACTGGAATAGGGTGGGTCACATGGGGACATTGAGTACTTATATAGGACTAGGGGGGTCACATGGGGTCATTGAGTACTTATATAGGACTAGGGGGGGTCACATGGTGTCATTGAGTACTTATATAGGACTAGGGTGGCTGACCTGGGGTCATTGAGTACTTATATAGGACTAGGGTGGGTCACATGGGGTCATTGAGTACTTATATAGGACTAGGGTGGGTCACATTCTGTCATTGAGTAGTTATATAGGACATGGGGGGGGGGGGTTCGCATGGGGTCAATGAGTACTTATATAGGACTAGGGTGGGTCACATGGGGTCATTGAGTACTTATATAGCATTAGCGTAAGTCACATGGGGTCATTGAATACTTATATAGGACTAGGGTGGGTCACATGGGGTCATTGAGTACTTATATAAGACTAGGGTGGGTCACATTGGGTCATTGAGTACTTATATAGGACATGGGGGGGGGGGTCGCATGGGGTCAATGAGTACTTATATAGGACTAGGGTGGGTCACATGGGGTCATTGAGTACTTATATAAGACTAGGGTGGCTGACCTGGGGTCATTGGGTACATATATAAGACTAAGGGGGGTCACATGGGGTCATTGAGTACTTATATAGGACTAGGATGGGTCACATGGGGTCATTGAGTACTTATATAGGTCTAGGGGGGGTCACATGGGGTCATTGAGTACTTATATAGGACTAGGGTGGGTCACATGGGGTCATTGAGTACTTATATAGGACTAGGGTGGATCACATTCGGTCATTGAGTACTTATATAGGACATGGGGGGGGGGGGGGTCGCATGGGGTCAATGAGTACTTATATAGGACTAGGGTGGGTCTCATAGGGTCATTGAGTACTTATATAGGACTAGGGGGGGGTCACATGGGGTCATTGAGTACTTATATAGGACTAGGGTGGCTGACCTGGGGTCATTGAGTACTTATATAGGACTAGGGGGGGGGGTCACATGGGTCGTTGAGTACTTATATAGGACTAGGGTGGCTCACATGGCGTCATGGAGAACTTATATACGACTAGGTTGGGAGACATGGGGTCATTTAGTACTTATATGGGACATGGGGGGTCACATGGGGTCATTGAGTACTTATATAGGACTAGGGTGGCTCACATGGCGTCATGGAGAACTTATATAAGACTAGGTTGGGAGACATGGGGTCATTTAGTACTTATATGGGACATGGGGGGTCACATGGGGTCATTTAGTACTTATATAGGACTAGGGTGGGTCACATGGGGTCATTGAGTACTTATGTAGCACTAGGGTAAGTCACATGGGTTCATTGAATACTTGTATAGGACTAGGGTGGGTCACATGGGGTCATTGAGTACTTATTTGGACTAGGGGGGGTCACATGGGGTTATTGAGTACTTATATAGGACTAGGGTGGCTGACCTGGGGTCATTGAGTACTTATATAGGACTAGGGGGGGGGGGGTCACATGGGGTCGTTGAGTACTTATATAGGACTAGGGTGGGTCACATGGCGTCATGGAGAACTTATATACGACTAGGGTGGGAGACATGGGGTCATTTAGTACTTATATAGGACTAGGGGGGTTCACATGGGGTCATTGAGTACTTATATAGGACTAGGGTGTGTCACATGGGGTCATTGAGTACTTATATAAGACTAGGGTGGGTCACATTGGGTCATTGAGTACTTATATAGGACATGGGGGGGGGGTCACATGGGGTCGTTGAGTACTTATATAGGACTAGGGTGGGTCACATGGCGTCATGGAGAACTTATATACGACTAGGGTGGGAGACATGGGGTCATTTAGTACTTATATAGGACTAGGGGGGTTCACATGGGGTCATTGAGTACTTATATAGGACTAGGGTGTGTCACATGGGGTCATTGAGTACTTATATAAGACTAGGGTGGGTCACATTGGGTCATTGAGTACTTATATAGGACATGGGGGGGGGGGGTCGCATGGGGTCAATGAGTACTTATATAGGACTAGGGTGGGTCACATGGGGTCATTGAGTACTTATATAAGACTAGGGTGGCTGACCTGGGGTCATTGGGTACATATATAAGACTAAGGGGGGTCACATGGGGTCATTGAGTACTTATATAGGACTAGGATGGGTCACATGGGGTCATTGAGTACTTATATAGGTCTAGGGGGGGTCACATGGGGTCATTGAGTACTTATATAGGACTAGGGTGGGTCACATGGGGTCATTGAGTACTTATATAGGACTAGGGTGGATCACATTCGGTCATTGAGTACTTATATAGGACATGGGGGGGGGGGGGGGTCGCATGGGGTCAATGAGTACTTATATAGGACTAGGGTGGGTCACATGGGGTCATTGAGTACTTATATAGGACTAGGGGGGGTCACATGGGGTCATTGAGTACTTATATAGGACTAGGGTGGCTGACCTGGGGTCATTGAGTACTTATATAGGACTAGGGGGGGGGTCACATGGGTCGTTGAGTACTTATATAGGACTAGGGTGGCTCACATGGAGTCATGGAGAACTTATATACGACTAGGTTGGGAGACATGGGGTCATTTAGTACTTATATGGGACATGGGGGGTCACATGGGGTCATTGAGTACTTATATAGGACTAGGGTGGCTCACATGGCGTCATGGAGAACTTATATAAGACTAGGTTGGGAGACATGGGGTCATTTAGTACTTATATGGGACATGGGGGGTCACATGGGGTCATTTAGTACTTATATAGGACTAGGGTGGGTCACATGGGGTCATTGAGTACTTATGTAGCACTAGGGTAAGTCACATGGGTTCATTGAATACTTGTATAGGACTAGGGTGGGTCACATGGGGTCATTGAGTACTTATTTGGACTAGGGGGGGTCACATGGGGTTATTGAGTACTTATATAGGACTAGGGTGGCTGACCTGGGGTCATTGAGTACTTATATAGGACTAGGGGGGGGGGGTCACATGGGGTCGTTGAGTACTTATATAGGACTAGGGTGGGTCACATGGCGTCATGGAGAACTTATATACGACTAGGGTGGGAGACATGGGGTCATTTAGTACTTATATAGGACTAGGGGGGTTCACATGGGGTCATTGAGTACTTATATAGGACTAGGGTGTGTCACATGGGGTCATTGAGTACTTATATAGGACTAGGGTGGCTGACCTGGGGTCATTGAGTACTTATATAGGACTAGGGGGGGTCACATGGGGTCATTGAGTACTTATATAGCATTAGCGTAAGTCACATGGGGTCATTGAATACTTATATAGGACTAGGGTGGGTCACATGGGGTCATTGAGTACTTATATAAGACTAGGGTGGGTCACATTGGGTCATTGAGTACTTATATAGGACATGGGGGGGGGGGTCGCATGGGGTCAATGAGTACTTATATAGGACTAGGGTGGGTCACATGGGGTCATTGAGTACTTATATAAGACTAGGGTGGCTGACCTGGGGTCATTGGGTACATATATAAGACTAAGGGGGGTCACATGGGGTCATTGAGTACTTATATAGGACTAGGATGGGTCACATGGGGTCATTGAGTACTTATATAGGTCTAGGGGGGGTCACATGGGGTCATTGAGTACTTATATAGGACTAGGGTGGGTCACATGGGGTCATTGAGTACTTATATAGGACTAGGGTGGATCACATTCGGTCATTGAGTACTTATATAGGACATGGGGGGGGGGGGTCGCATGGGGTCAATGAGTACTTATATAGGACTAGGGTGGGTCTCATAGGGTCATTGAGTACTTATATAGGACTAGGGGGGGTCACATGGGGTCATTGAGTACTTATATAGGACTAGGGTGGCTGACCTGGGGTCATTGAGTACTTATATAGGACTAGGGGGGGGGTCACATGGGTCGTTGAGTACTTATATAGGACTAGGGTGGCTCACATGGCGTCATGGAGAACTTATATACGACTAGGTTGGGAGACATGGGGTCATTTAGTACTTATATGGGACATGGGGGGTCACATGGGGTCATTGAGTACTTATATAGGACTAGGGTGGCTCACATGGCGTCATGGAGAACTTATATAAGACTAGGTTGGGAGACATGGGGTCATTTAGTACTTATATGGGACATGGGGGGTCACATGGGGTCATTTAGTACTTATATAGGACTAGGGTGGGTCACATGGGGTCATTGAGTACTTATGTAGCACTAGGGTAAGTCACATGGGTTCATTGAATACTTGTATAGGACTAGGGTGGGTCACATGGGGTCATTGAGTACTTATTTGGACTAGGGGGGGTCACATGGGGTTATTGAGTACTTATATAGGACTAGGGTGACTGACCTGGGGTCATTGAGTACTTATATAGGACTAGGGGGGGGGGGGTCACATGGGGTCGTTGAGTACTTATATAGGACTAGGGTGGGTCACATGGCGTCATGGAGAACTTATATACGACTAGGGTGGGAGACATGGGGTCATTTAGTACTTATATAGGACTAGGGGGGTTCACATGGGGTCATTGAGTACTTATATAGGACTAGGGTGTGTCACATGGGGTCATTGAGTACTTATATAAGACTAGGGTGGGTCACATTGGGTCATTGAGTACTTATATAGGACATGGGGGGGGGGGGTCACATGGGGTCGTTGAGTACTTATATAGGACTAGGGTGGGTCACATGGCGTCATGGAGAACTTATATACGACTAGGGTGGGAGACATGGGGTCATTTAGTACTTATATAGGACTAGGGGGGTTCACATGGGGTCATTGAGTACTTATATAGGACTAGGGTGTGTCACATGGGGTCATTGAGTACTTATATAAGACTAGGGTGGGTCACATTGGGTCATTGAGTACTTATATAGGACATGGGGGGGGGGGGGGGTCGCATGGGGTCAATGAGTACTTATATAGGACTAGGGTGGGTCACATGGGGTCATTGAGTACTTATATAAGACTAGGGTGGCTGACCTGGGGTCATTGGGTACATATATAAGACTAAGGGGGGTCACATGGGGTCATTGAGTACTTATATAGGACTAGGATGGGTCACATGGGGTCATTGAGTACTTATATAGGTCTAGGGGGGGTCACATGGGGTCATTGAGTACTTATATAGGACTAGGGTGGGTCACATGGGGTCATTGAGTACTTATATAGGACTAGGGTGGATCACATTCGGTCATTGAGTACTTATATAGGACATGGGGGGGGGGGGGTCGCATGGGGTCAATGAGTACTTATATAGGACTAGGGTGGGTCACATGGGGTCATTGAGTACTTATATAGGACTAGGGGGGGTCACATGGGGTCATTGAGTACTTATATAGGACTAGGGTGGCTGACCTGGGGTCATTGAGTACTTATATAGGACTAGGGGGGGGGTCACATGGGTCGTTGAGTACTTATATAGGACTAGGGTGGCTCACATGGAGTCATGGAGAACTTATATACGACTAGGTTGGGAGACATGGGGTCATTTAGTACTTATATGGGACATGGGGGGTCACATGGGGTCATTGAGTACTTATATAGGACTAGGGTGGCTCACATGGCGTCATGGAGAACTTATATAAGACTAGGTTGGGAGACATGGGGTCATTTAGTACTTATATGGGACATGGGGGGTCACATGGGGTCATTTAGTACTTATATAGGACTAGGGTGGGTCACATGGGGTCATTGAGTACTTATGTAGCACTAGGGTAAGTCACATGGGTTCATTGAATACTTGTATAGGACTAGGGTGGGTCACATGGGGTCATTGAGTACTTATTTGGGACTAGGGGGGGGTCACATGGGGTTATTGAGTACTTATATAGGACTAGGGTGGCTGACCTGGGGTCATTGAGTACTTATATAGGACTAGGGGGGGGGGGGTCACATGGGGTCGTTGAGTACTTATATAGGACTAGGGTGGGTCACATGGCGTCATGGAGAACTTATATACGACTAGGGTGGGAGACATGGGGTCATTTAGTACTTATATAGGACTAGGGGGGTTCACATGGGGTCATTGAGTACTTATATAGGACTAGGGTGTGTCACATGGGGTCATTGAGTACTTATATAGGACTAGGGTGGCTGACCTGGGGTCATTGAGTACTTATATAGGACTAGGGGGGGGTCACATGGGGTCATTGAGTACTTATATAGGACATGGGGGGGTCGCATGGGGTCATTGGGTACTTATATAGGACTAGGGTGGGTCACATGGGGTCATTGAGTACTTATATAAGTCTAGGGTGTGTCACATGGGGTCATTGAGTACTTATATAGGACTAGGGTGGCTGACCTGGGGTCATTGAGTACTTATATAGGACTAGGGGGGGGGTCACATGGGGTCATTGAGTACTTATATAGGACTAGGGTGGGTCACATGGCGTCATGGAGAACTTATATACGACTAGGGTGGGAGACATGGGGTCATTTAGTACTTATATAGGACTAGGGGGGTTCACATGGGGTCATTGAGTACTTATATAGGACTAGGGTGTGTCACATGGGGTCATTGAGTACTTATATAGGACTAGGGTGGCTGACCTGGGGTCATTGAGTACTTATATAGGACTAGGGGGGGGTCACATGGGGTCATTGAGTACTTATATAGGACATGGGGGGGGTCGCATGGGGTCATTGGGTACTTATATAGGACTAGGGTGGGTCACATGGGGTCATTGAGTACTTATATAAGTCTAGGGGGGGTCACATGGGGTCATTGAGTACTTATATTGGACTAGGGTGGCTGACCTGGGGCCATTGAGTACTTATATAGGACTAGGGGGGTCACATGGGGTCATTGAGTACTTATATAGGACTAGGGTGGCTCACATGGCGTCATGGAGAACTTATATACGACTAGGTTGGGAGACATGGGGTCATTTAGTACTTATATGGGACATGGGGGGGTCACATGGGGTCATTGTGTACTTATATGGGACTAAATTGGGTTACATGGGGTCATTGAGTACTTATATAGGACTAGGGTGGGTCACATGGGGGTCATTATGAACTTATACTGGAATAGGGTGGGTCACATGGGGACATTGAGTACTTATATAGGACTAGGGGGGTCACATGGGGGTCATTGAGTACTTATATAGGACTAGGGGGGGTCACATGGTGTCATTGAGTACTTATATAGGACTAGGGTGGCTGACCTGGGGTCATTGAGTACTTATATAGGACTAGGGTGGGTCACATGGGGTCATTGAGTACTTATATAGGACTAGGGTGGGTCACATGGGGTCATTGAGTACTTATATAGCATTAGCGTAAGTCACATGGGGTCATTGAATACTTATATAGGACTAGGGTGGGTCACATGGGGTCATTGAGTACTTATATAAGACTAGGGTGGGTCACATTGGGTCATTGAGTACTTATATAGGACATGGGGGGGGGGGGTCGCATGGGGTCAATGAGTACTTATATAGGACTAGGGTGGGTCACATGGGGTCATTGAGTACTTATATAAGACTAGGGTGGCTGACCTGGGGTCATTGGGTACATATATAAGACTAAGGGGGGTCACATGGGGTCATTGAGTACTTATATAGGACTAGGATGGGTCACATGGGGTCATTGAGTACTTATATAGGTCTAGGGGGGGTCACATGGGGTCATTGAGTACTTATATAGGACTAGGGTGGGTCACATGGGGTCATTGAGTACTTATATAGGACTAGGGTGGATCACATTCGGTCATTGAGTACTTATATAGGACATGGGGGGGGGGGGTCGCATGGGGTCAATGAGTACTTATATAGGACTAGGGTGGGTCACATAGGGTCATTGAGTACTTATATAGGACTAGGGGGGGTCACATGGGGTCATTGAGTACTTATATAGGACTAGGGTGGCTGACCTGGGGTCATTGAGTACTTATATAGGACTAGGGGGGGGGGTCACATGGGTCGTTGAGTACTTATATAGGACTAGGGTGGCTCACATGGCGTCATGGAGAACTTATATACGACTAGGTTGGGAGACATGGGGTCATTTAGTACTTATATGGGACATGGGGGGTCACATGGGGTCATTGAGTACTTATATAGGACTAGGGTGGCTCACATGGCGTCATGGAGAACTTATATAAGACTAGGTTGGGAGACATGGGGTCATTTAGTACTTATATGGGACATGGGGGGTCACATGGGGTCATTTAGTACTTATATAGGACTAGGGTGGGTCACATGGGGTCATTGAGTACTTATGTAGCACTAGGGTAAGTCACATGGGTTCATTGAATACTTGTATAGGACTAGGGTGGGTCACATGGGGTCATTGAGTACTTATTTGGACTAGGGGGGGTCACATGGGGTTTATTGAGTACTTATATAGGACTAGGGTGGCTGACCTGGGGTCATTGAGTACTTATATAGGACTAGGGGGGGGGGGGGGTCACATGGGGTCGTTGAGTACTTATATAGGACTAGGGTGGGTCACATGGCGTCATGGAGAACTTATATACGACTAGGGTGGGAGACATGGGGTCATTTAGTACTTATATAGGACTAGGGGGGTTCACATGGGGTCATTGAGTACTTATATAGGACTAGGGTGTGTCACATGGGGTCATTGAGTACTTATATAAGACTAGGGTGGGTCACATTGGGTCATTGAGTACTTATATAGGACATGGGGGGGGGGGTCACATGGGGTCGTTGAGTACTTATATAGGACTAGGGTGGGTCACATGGCGTCATGGAGAACTTATATACGACTAGGGTGGGAGACATGGGGTCATTTAGTACTTATATAGGACTAGGGGGGTTCACATGGGGTCATTGAGTACTTATATAGGACTAGGGTGTGTCACATGGGGTCATTGAGTACTTATATAAGACTAGGGTGGGTCACATTGGGTCATTGAGTACTTATATAGGACATGGGGGGGGGGTCGCATGGGGTCAATGAGTACTTATATAGGACTAGGGTGGGTCACATGGGGTCATTGAGTACTTATATAAGACTAGGGTGGCTGACCTGGGGTCATTGGGTACATATATAAGACTAAGGGGGGTCACATGGGGTCATTGAGTACTTATATAGGACTAGGATGGGTCACATGGGGTCATTGAGTACTTATATAGGTCTAGGGGGGGGTCACATGGGGTCATTGAGTACTTATATAGGACTAGGGTGGGTCACATGGGGTCATTGAGTACTTATATAGGACTAGGGTGGATCACATTCGGTCATTGAGTACTTATATAGGACATGGGGGGGGGGGGTCGCATGGGTCAATGAGTACTTATATAGGACTAGGGTGGGTCACATGGGGTCATTGAGTACTTATATAGGACTAGGGTGGATCACATTCGGTCATTGAGTACTTATATAGGACATGGGGGGGGGGGGGTCGCATGGGGTCAATGAGTACTTATATAGGACTAGGGTGGGTCACATGGGGTCATTGAGTACTTATATAGGACTAGGGGGGGTCACATGGGGTCATTGAGTACTTATATAGGACTAGGGTGGCTGACCTGGGGTCATTGAGTACTTATATAGGACTAGGGGGGGGGTCACATGGGTCGTTGAGTACTTATATAGGACTAGGGTGGCTCACATGGCGTCATGGAGAACTTATATACGACTAGGTTGGGAGACATGGGGTCATTTAGTACTTATATGGGACATGGGGGGTCACATGGGGTCATTGAGTACTTATATAGGACTAGGGTGGCTCACATGGCGTCATGGAGAACTTATATAAGACTAGGTTGGGAGACATGGGGTCATTTAGTACTTATATGGGACATGGGGGGTCACATGGGGTCATTTAGTACTTATATAGGACTAGGGTGGGTCACATGGGGTCATTGAGTACTTATGTAGCACTAGGGTAAGTCACATGGGTTCATTGAATACTTGTATAGGACTAGGGTGGGTCACATGGGGTCATTGAGTACTTATTTGGACTAGGGGGGGTCACATGGGGTTATTGAGTACTTATATAGGACTAGGGTGGCTGACCTGGGGTCATTGAGTACTTATATAGGACTAGGGGGGGGGGTCACATGGGGTCGTTGAGTACTTATATAGGACTAGGGTGGGTCACATGGCGTCATGGAGAACTTATATACGACTAGGGTGGGAGACATGGGGTCATTTAGTACTTATATAGGACTAGGGGGGTTCACATGGGGTCATTGAGTACTTATATAGGACTAGGGTGTGTCACATGGGGTCATTGAGTACTTATATAGGACTAGGGTGGCTGACCTGGGGTCATTGAGTACTTATATAGGACTAGGGGGGGTCACATGGGGTCATTGAGTACTTATATAGGACATGGGGGGGTCGCATGGGGTCATTGGGTACTTATATAGGACTAGGGTGGGTCACATGGGGTCATTGAGTACTTATATAAGTCTAGGGTGTGTCACATGGGGTCATTGAGTACTTATATAGGACTAGGGTGGCTGACCTGGGGTCATTGAGTACTTATATAGGACTAGGGGGGGGGTCACATGGGGTCATTGAGTACTTATATAGGACTAGGGTGGGTCACATGGCGTCATGGAGAACTTATATACGACTAGGGTGGGAGACATGGGGTCATTTAGTACTTATATAGGACTAGGGGGGTTCACATGGGGTCATTGAGTACTTATATAGGACTAGGGTGTGTCACATGGGGTCATTGAGTACTTATATAGGACTAGGGTGGCTGACCTGGGGTCATTGAGTACTTATATAGGACTAGGGGGGGTCACATGGGGTCATTGAGTACTTATATAGGACATGGGGGGGTCGCATGGGGTCATTGGGTACTTATATAGGACTAGGGTGGGTCACATGGGGTCATTGAGTACTTATATAAGTCTAGGGGGGGTCACATGGGGTCATTGAGTACTTATATTGGACTAGGGTGGCTGACCTGGGGCCATTGAGTACTTATATAGGACTAGGGGGGTCACATGGGGTCATTGAGTACTTATATAGGACTAGGGTGGCTCACATGGCGTCATGGAGAACTTATATACGACTAGGTTGGGAGACATGGGGTCATTTAGTACTTATATGGGACATGGGGGGGTCACATGGGGTCATTGTGTACTTATATGGGACTAAATTGGGTTACATGGGGTCATTGAGTACTTATATAGGACTAGGGTGGGTCACATGGGGTCATTATGAACTTATACTGGAATAGGGTGGGTCACATGGGGACATTGAGTACTTATATAGGACTAGGGGGGTCACATGGGGTCATTGAGTACTTATATAGGACTAGGGGGGGTCACATGGTGTCATTGAGTACTTATATAGGACTAGGGTGGCTGACCTGGGGTCATTGAGTACTTATATAGGACTAGGGTGGGTCACATGGGGTCATTGAGTACTTATATAGGACTAGGGTGGGTCACATTCTGTCATTGAGTAGTTATATAGGACATGGGGGGGGGGGTTCGCATGGGGTCAATGAGTACTTATATAGGACTAGGGTGGGTCACATGGGGTCATTGAGTACTTATATAGCATTAGCGTAAGTCACATGGGGTCATTGAATACTTATATAGGACTAGGGTGGGTCACATGGGGTCATTGAGTACTTATATAAGACTAGGGTGGGTCACATTGGGTCATTGAGTACTTATATAGGACATGGGGGGGGGTCGCATGGGGTCAATGAGTACTTATATAGGACTAGGGTGGGTCACATGGGGTCATTGAGTACTTATATAAGACTAGGGTGGCTGACCTGGGGTCATTGGGTACATATATAAGACTAAGGGGGGTCACATGGGGTCATTGAGTACTTATATAGGACTAGGATGGGTCACATGGGGTCATTGAGTACTTATATAGGTCTAGGGGGGGTCACATGGGGTCATTGAGTACTTATATAGGACTAGGGTGGGTCACATGGGGTCATTGAGTACTTATATAGGACTAGGGTGGATCACATTCGGTCATTGAGTACTTATATAGGACATGGGGGGGGGGGGTCGCATGGGGTCAATGAGTACTTATATAGGACTAGGGTGGGTCACATAGGGTCATTGAGTACTTATATAGGACTAGGGGGGGTCACATGGGGTCATTGAGTACTTATATAGGACTAGGGTGGCTGACCTGGGGTCATTGAGTACTTATATAGGACTAGGGGGGGGTCACATGGGTCGTTGAGTACTTATATAGGACTAGGGTGGCTCACATGGCGTCATGGAGAACTTATATACGACTAGGTTGGGAGACATGGGGTCATTTAGTACTTATATGGGACATGGGGGGTCACATGGGGTCATTGAGTACTTATATAGGACTAGGGTGGCTCACATGGCGTCATGGAGAACTTATATAAGACTAGGTTGAGAAACATGGGGTCATTTAGTACTTATATGGGACATGGGGGGTCACATGGGGTCATTTAGTACTTATATAGGACTAGGGTGGGTCACATGGGGTCATTGAGTACTTATGTAGCACTAGGGTAAGTCACATGGGTTCATTGAATACTTGTATAGGACTAGGGTGGGTCACATGGGGTCATTGAGTACTTATTTGGACTAGGGGGGGTCACATGGGGTTATTGAGTACTTATATAGGACTAGGGTGGCTGACCTGGGGTCATTGAGTACTTATATAGGACTAGGGGGGGGGGTCACATGGGGTCGTTGAGTACTTATATAGGACTAGGGTGGGTCACATGGCGTCATGGAGAACTTATATACGACTAGGGTGGGAGACATGGGGTCATTTAGTACTTATATAGGACTAGGGGGGTTCACATGGGGTCATTGAGTACTTATATAGGACTAGGGTGTGTCACATGGGGTCATTGAGTACTTATATAAGACTAGGGTGGGTCACATTGGGTCATTGAGTACTTATATAGGACATGGGGGGGGGTCACATGGGGTCGTTGAGTACTTATATAGGACTAGGGTGGGTCACATGGCGTCATGGAGAACTTATATACGACTAGGGTGGGAGACATGGGGTCATTTAGTACTTATATAGGACTAGGGGGGTTCACATGGGGTCATTGAGTACTTATATAGGACTAGGGTGTGTCACATGGGGTCATTGAGTACTTATATAAGACTAGGGTGGGTCACATTGGGTCATTGAGTACTTATATAGGACATGGGGGGGGGGGTCGCATGGGGTCAATGAGTACTTATATAGGACTAGGGTGGGTCACATGGGGTCATTGAGTACTTATATAAGACTAGGGTGGCTGACCTGGGGTCATTGGGTACATATATAAGACTAAGGGGGGTCACATGGGGTCATTGAGTACTTATATAGGACTAGGATGGGTCACATGGGGTCATTGAGTACTTATATAGGTCTAGGGGGGGTCACATGGGGTCATTGAGTACTTATATAGGACTAGGGTGGGTCACATGGGGTCATTGAGTACTTATATAGGACTAGGGTGGATCACATTCGGTCATTGAGTACTTATATAGGACATGGGGGGGGGGGTCGCATGGGGTCAATGAGTACTTATATAGGACTAGGGTGGGTCACATGGGGTCATTGAGTACTTATATAGGACTAGGGGGGGTCACATGGGGTCATTGAGTACTTATATAGGACTAGGGTGGCTGACCTGGGGTCATTGAGTACTTATATAGGACTAGGGGGGGGGTCACATGGGTCGTTGAGTACTTATATAGGACTAGGGTGGCTCACATGGCGTCATGGAGAACTTATATACGACTAGGTTGGGAGACATGGGGTCATTTAGTACTTATATGGGACATGGGGGGTCACATGGGGTCATTGAGTACTTATATAGGACTAGGGTGGCTCACATGGCGTCATGGAGAACTTATATAAGACTAGGTTGGGAGACATGGGGTCATTTAGTACTTATATGGGACATGGGGGGTCACATGGGGTCATTTAGTACTTATATAGGACTAGGGTGGGTCACATGGGGTCATTGAGTACTTATGTAGCACTAGGGTAAGTCACATGGGTTCATTGAATACTTGTATAGGACTAGGGTGGGTCACATGGGGTCATTGAGTACTTATTTGGACTAGGGGGGGTCACATGGGGTTATTGAGTACTTATATAGGACTAGGGTGGCTGACCTGGGGTCATTGAGTACTTATATAGGACTAGGGGGGGGGGTCACATGGGGTCGTTGAGTACTTATATAGGACTAGGGTGGGTCACATGGCGTCATGGAGAACTTATATACGACTAGGGTGGGAGACATGGGGTCATTTAGTACTTATATAGGACTAGGGGGGTTCACATGGGGTCATTGAGTACTTATATAGGACTAGGGTGTGTCACATGGGGTCATTGAGTACTTATATAGGACTAGGGTGGCTGACCTGGGGTCATTGAGTACTTATATAGGACTAGGGGGGGTCACATGGGGTCATTGAGTACTTATATAGGACATGGGGGGGTCGCATGGGGTCATTGGGTACTTATATAGGACTAGGGTGGGTCACATGGGGTCATTGAGTACTTATATAAGTCTAGGGGGGGTCACATGGGGTCATTGAGTACTTATATAGGACTAGGGTGGCTGACCTGGGGCCATTGAGTACTTATATAGGACTAGGGGGGTCACATGGGGTCATTGAGTACTTATATAGGACTAGGGTGGCTCACATGGCGTCATGGAGAACTTATATACGACTAGGTTGGGAGACATGGGGTCATTTAGTACTTATATGGGACATGGGGGGGTCACATGGGGTCATTGAGTACTTATATGGGACTAAAGTGGGTTACATGGGGTCATTGACTACTTATATAGGACTAGGGTGGGTCACATGGGGTCATTATGAACTTATACTGGAATAGGGTGGGTCACATGGGGACATTGAGTACTTATATAGGACTAGGGGGGTCACATGGGGTCATTGAGTACTTATATAGGACTAGGGGGGGTCACATGGTGTCATTGAGTACTTATATAGGACTAGGGTGGCTGACCTGGGGTCATTGAGTACTTATATAGGACTAGGGTGGGTCACATGGGGTCATTGAGTACTTATATAGGACTAGGGTGGGTCACATTCTGTCATTGAGTAGTTATATAGGACATGGGGGGGGGGGGGGTTCGCATGGGGTCAATGAGTACTTATATAGGACTAGGGTGGGTCACATGGGGTCATTGAGTACTTATATAGCATTAGCGTAAGTCACATGGGGTCATTGAATACTTATATAGGACTAGAGTGGGTCACATGGGGTCATTGAGTACTTATATAAGACTAGGGTGGGTCACATTGGGTCATTGAGTACTTATATAGGACATGGGGGGGGGTCGCATGGGGTCAATGAGTACTTATATAGGACTAGGGTGGGTCACATGGGGTCATTGAGTACTTATATAGGACTAGGGGGGTCACATGGGGTCATTGAGTACTTATATAGGACTAGGGTGGCTGACCTGGGGTCATTGAGTACTTATATAGGACTAGGGGGGGGGGGGTCACATGGGGTCGTTGAGTACTTATATAGGACTGGGGTGGGTCACATGGCGTCATGGAGAACTTATATACGACTAGGGTGGGAGACAAGGGGTCATTTAGTACTTATATAGGACTAGGGGGGTCACATGGGGTCATTGAGTACTTATATAGGACTAGGGGGGGGTCACATGGGGTCATTGAGTACTTATATAGGACTAGGGTGGCTGACCTGGGGTCATTGAGTACTTATATAGGACTAGGGGGGGTCACATGGGTTCATTGAGTACTTATATAGAACTAGGGTGGGTCACATGGGATCATTGAGTACTTATATAGGACTAGGGGGGGTGACATGGGGTCATTGAGTACTTATATAGGACTAGGAGGGGTCACATGTGGTCATTGGGTACTTATATGGGACTAGGTGGCTGACCTCGGGTCATTGAGTACTTATATAAGACTAGGGGGGGTCACATGGGGTCATTGAGTACTTATATAGGACTAGGGTGGGTCACATTGGGTCATTGAGTACTTATATAAGACTAGGGTGGCTGACCTGGGGTCATTGGGTACATATATAAGACTAAGGGGGGTCACATGGGGTCATTGAGTACTTATATAGGACTAGGGTGGGTCACATGGGGTCATTGAGTACTTATATAGGTCTAGGGGGGGTCACATGGGGTCATTGAGTACTTATATAGGACTAGGGTGGCTGACCTGGGGCCATTGAGTACTTATATAGGACTAGGGGGGTCACATGGGGTCATTGAGTACTTATATAGGACTAGGGTGGCTCACAAGGCGTCATGGAGAACTTATATACGACTAGGTTGGGAGACATGGGGACATTTAGTACTTATATGGGACATGGGGGGGTCACATGTGGTCATTGAGTACTTATATAGGACTAGGGTGGGTTACATGGGGTCATTGAGTACTTATATAGGACTAGGGTGGGTCACATGGGGTCATTGAGTACTTATATAGGACTAGGGTGGGTCACATTCTGTCATTGAGTAGTTATATAGGACATGGGGGGGGGGTTCGCATGGGGTCAATGAGTACTTATATAGGACTAGGGTGGGTCACATGGGGTCATTGAGTACTTATATAGCATTAGCGTAAGTCACATGGGGTCATTGAATACTTATATAGGACTAGGGTGGGTCACATGGGGTCATTGAGTACTTATATAAGACTAGGGTGGGTCACATTGGGTCATTGAGTACTTATATAGGACATGGGGGGGGGGGGTCGCATGGGGTCAATGAGTACTTATATAGGACTAGGGTGGGTCACATGGGGTCATTGAGTACTTATATAAGACTAGGGTGGCTGACCTGGGGTCATTGGGTACATATATAAGACTAAGGGGGGTCACATGGGGTCATTGAGTACTTATATAGGACTAGGATGGGTCACATGGGGTCATTGAGTACTTATATAGGTCTAGGGGGGGTCACATGGGGTCATTGAGTACTTATATAGGACTAGGGTGGGTCACATGGGGTCATTGAGTACTTATATAGGACTAGGGTGGATCACATTCGGTCATTGAGTACTTATATAGGACATGGGGGGGGGGGGTCGCATGGGGTCAATGAGTACTTATATAGGACTAGGGTGGGTCACATAGGGTCATTGAGTACTTATATAGGACTAGGGGGGGTCACATGGGGTCATTGAGTACTTATATAGGACTAGGGTGGCTGACCTGGGGTCATTGAGTACTTATATAGGACTAGGGGGGGGGTCACATGGATCGTTGAGTACTTATATAGGACTAGGGTGGCTCACATGGCGTCATGGAGAACTTATATACGACTAGGTTGGGAGACATGGGGTCATTTAGTACTTATATGGGACATGGGGGGTCACATGGGGTCATTGAGTACTTATATAGGACTAGGGTGGCTCACATGGCGTCATGGAGAAATTATATAAGACTAGGTTGGGAGACATGGGGTCATTTAGTACTTATATGGGACATGGGGGGTCACATGGGGTCATTTAGTACTTATATAGGACTAGGGTGGGTCACATGGGGTCATTGAGTACTTATGTAGCACTAGGGTAAGTCACATGGGTTCATTGAATACTTGTATAGGACTAGGGTGGGTCACATGGGGTCATTGAGTACTTATTTGGACTAGGGGGGGTCACATGGGGTTATTGAGTACTTATATAGGACTAGGGTGGCTGACCTGGGGTCATTGAGTACTTATATAGGACTAGGGGGGGGGGGGTCACATGGGGTCGTTGAGTACTTATATAGGACTAGGTTGGGTCACATGGCGTCATGGAGAACTTATATACGACTAGGGTGGGAGACATGGGGTCATTTAGTACTTATATAGGACTAGGGGGGTTCACATGGGGTCATTGAGTACTTATATAGGACTAGGGTGTGTCACATGGGGTCATTGAGTACTTATATAAGACTAGGGTGGGTCACATTGGGTCATTGAGTACTTATATAGGACATGGGGGGGGGGGTCGCATGGGGTCAATGAGTACTTATATAGGACTAGGGTGGGTCACATGGGGTCATTGAGTACTTATATAAGACTAGGGTGGCTGACCTGGGGTCATTGGGTACATATATAAGACTAAGGGGGGTCACATGGGGTCATTGAGTACTTATATAGGACTAGGATGGGTCACATGGGGTCATTGAGTACTTATATAGGTCTAGGGGGGGTCACATGGGGTCATTGAGTACTTATATAGGACTAGGGTGGGTCACATGGGGTCATTGAGTACTTATATAGGACTAGGGTGGATCACATTCGGTCATTGAGTACTTATATAGGACATGGGGGGGGGGTCGCATGGGGTCAATGAGTACTTATATAGGACTAGGGTGGGTCACATGGGGTCATTGAGTACTTATATAGGACTAGGGGGGGTCACATGGGGTCATTGAGTACTTATATAGGACTAGGGTGGCTGACCTGGGGTCATTGAGTACTTATATAGGACTAGGGGGGGGGTCACATGGGTCGTTGAGTACTTATATAGGACTAGGGTGGCTCACATGGCGTCATGGAGAACTTATATACGACTAGGTTGGGAGACATGGGGTCATTTAGTACTTATATGGGACATGGGGGGTCACATGGGGTCATTGAGTACTTATATAGGACTAGGGTGGCTCACATGGCGTCATGGAGAACTTATATAAGACTAGGTTGGGAGACATGGGGTCATTTAGTACTTATATGGGACATGGGGGGTCACATGGGGTCATTTAGTACTTATATAGGACTAGGGTGGGTCACATGGGGTCATTGAGTACTTATGTAGCACTAGGGTAAGTCACATGGGTTCATTGAATATTTGTATAGGACTAGGGTGGGTCACATGGGGTCATTGAGTACTTATTTGGACTAGGGGGGGTCACATGGGGTTATTGAGTACTTATATAGGACTAGGGTGGCTGACCTGGGGTCATTGAGTACTTATATAGGACTAGGGGGGGGGGTCACATGGGGTCGTTGAGTACTTATATAGGACTAGGGTGGGTCACATGGCGTCATGGAGAACTTATATACGACTAGGGTGGGAGACATGGGGTCATTTAGTACTTATATAGGACTAGGGGGGTTCACATGGGGTCATTGAGTACTTATATAGGACTAGGGTGTGTCACATGGGGTCATTGAGTACTTATATAGGACTAGGGTGGCTGACCTGGGGTCATTGAGTACTTATATAGGACTAGGGGGGGTCACATGGGGTCATTGAGTACTTATATAGGACTAGGGTGGGTCACATGGGGTCATTGAGTACTTATATAAGTCTAGGGGGGGTCACATGGGGTCATTGAGTACTTATATAGGACTAGGGTGGCTGACCTGGGGCCATTGAGTACTTATATAGGACTAGGGGGGTCACATGGGGTCATTGAGTACTTATATAGGACTAGGGTGGCTCACATGGCGTCATGGAGAACTTATATACGACTAGGTTGGGAGACATGGGGTCATTTAGTACTTATATGGGACATGGGGGGGTCACATGGGGTCATTGAGTACTTATATGGGACTAAAGTGGGTTACATGGGGTCATTGAGTACTTATATAGGACTAGGGTGGGTCACATGGGGTCATTATGAACTTATACTGGATTGGGTGGGTCACATGGGGACATTGAGTACTTATATAGGACTAGGGGGGTCACATGGGGTCATTGAGTACTTATATAGGACTAGGGGGGGTCACATGGTGTCATTGAGTACTTATATAGGACTAGGGTGGCTGACCTGGGGTCATTGAGTACTTATATAGGACTAGGGTGGGTCACATGGGGTCATTGAGTACTTATATAGGACTAGGGTGGGTCACATTCTGTCATTGAGTAGTTATATAGGACATGGGGGGGGGGGTTCGCATGGGGTCAATGAGTACTTATATAGGACTAGGGTGGGTCACATGGGGTCATTGAGTACTTATATAGCATTAGCGTAAGTCACATGGGGTCATTGAATACTTATATAGGACTAGGGTGGGTCACATGGGGTCATTGAGTACTTATATAAGACTAGGGTGGGTCACATTGGGTCATTGAGTACTTATATAGGACATGGGGGGGGGGGTCGCATGGGGTCAATGAGTACTTATATAGGACTAGGGTGGGTCACATGGGGTCATTGAGTACTTATATAGGACTAGGGGGGGTCACATGGGGTCATTGAGTACTTATATAGGACTAGGGTGGCTGACCTGGGGTCATTGAGTACTTATATAGGACTAGGGGGGGGGGGTCACATGGGGTCGTTGAGTACTTATATAGGACTGGGGTGGGTCACATGGCGTCATGGAGAACTTATATACGACTAGGGTGGGAGACAAGGGGTCATTTAGTACTTATATAGGACTAGGGGGGTCACATGGGGTCATTGAGTACTTATATAGGACTAGGGGGGGGTCACATGGGGTCATTGAGTACTTATATAGGACTAGGGTGGCTGACCTGGGGTCATTGAGTACTTATATAGGACTAGGGGGGGGGGGGTCACATGGGGTCGTTGAGTACTTATATAGGACTGGGGTGGGTCACATGGCGTCATGGAGAACTTATATACGACTAGGGTGGGAGACAAGGGGTCATTTAGTACTTATATAGGACTAGGGGGGTCACATGGGGTCATTGAGTACTTATATAGGACTAGGGGGGGGTCACATGGGGTCATTGAGTACTTATATAGGACTAGGGTGGCTGACCTGGGGTCATTGAGTACTTATATAGGACTAGGGGGGGTCACATGGGTTCATTGAGTACTTATATAGAACTAGGGTGGGTCACATGGGATCATTGAGTACTTATATAGGACTAGGGGGGGTGACATGGGGTCATTGAGTACTTATATAGGACTAGGAGGGGTCACATGTGGTCATTGAGTACTTATATAGGACTAGGGTGGGTTACATGGGGTCATTGAGTACTTATATAGGACTAGGGTGGGTCACATGGGGTCATTATGAACTTATACAGAAAAAGGGTGGGTCACATGGGGTCATTGAGTACTTATATAGGACTAGGGGGGGTCACATGGGGTCATTGAGTACTTATATAGGACTAGGGGGGGTCACATGGGGTCATTGAGTACTTATATAGGACTAGGGTGGCTGACCTGGGGTCATTGAGTACTTATATAGGACTAGGGTGGGTCACATGGGGTCATTGAGTACTTATATAGGACTAGGGTGGATCACATTCGGTCATTGAGTACTTATATAGGACATGGGGGGGGGGTCGCATGGGGTCAATGAGTACTTATATAGGACTAGGGTGGGTCACATGGGGTCATTGATTACTTATGTAGCACTAGGGTAAGTCACATGGGGTCATTGAATACTTATATAGGACTAGGGTGGGTCACATGAGGTCATTGAGTACTTATATAAGACTAGGGTGGGTCACATTGGGTCATTGAGTACT
This sequence comes from Prorops nasuta, assembly GCF_024137725.1. NCBI lineage: Eukaryota > Metazoa > Arthropoda > Insecta > Hymenoptera > Bethylidae > Prorops > Prorops nasuta. Next base: position 24,378 of record NW_027116899.1, read on the forward strand.
TATATAGGACATGGGGGGGGGGTCGCATGGGGTCAATGAGTACTTATATAGGACTAGGGTGGGTCACATGGGGTCATTGAGTACTTATATAGGACTAGGGGGGGTCACATGGGGTCATTGAGTACTTATATAGGACTAGGGTGGCTGACCTGGGGTCATTGAGTACTTATATAGGACTAGGGGGGGGGTCACATGGGTCGTTGAGTACTTATATAGGACTAGGGTGGCTCACATGGCGTCATGGAGAACTTATATACGACTAGGTTGGGAGACATGGGGTCATTTAGTACTTATATGGGACATGGGGGGTCACATGGGGTCATTGAGTACTTATATAGGACTAGGGTGGCTCACATGGCGTCATGGAGAACTTATATAAGACTAGGTTGGGAGACATGGGGTCATTTAGTACTTATATGGGACATGGGGGGTCACATGGGGTCATTTAGTACTTATATAGGACTAGGGTGGGTCACATGGGGTCATTGAGTACTTATGTAGCACTAGGGTAAGTCACATGGGTTCATTGAATACTTGTATAGGACTAGGGTGGGTCACATGGGGTCATTGAGTACTTATATAAGACTAGGGTGGTTCACATGGGGTTATTGAGTACTTATATAGGACTAGGGTGGCTGACCTGGGGTCATTGAGTACTTATATAGGACTAGGGGGGGGTCACATGGGGTCGTTGAGTACTTATATAGGACTAGGGTGGGTCACATGGCGTCATGGAGAACTTATATACGACTAGGATGGGAGACATGGGGTCATTTAGTACTTATATAGGACTAGGGGGGTTCACATGGGGTCATTGAGTACTTATATAGGACTAGGGGGTGTCACATGGGGTCATTGAGTACTTATATAGGACTAGGGTGGCTGACCTGGGGTCATTGAGTACTTATATAGGACTAGGGGGGGTCACATGGGGTCATTGAGTACTTATATAGGACATGGGGGGGTCGCATGGGGTCATTGAGTACTTATATAGGACTAGGGTGGGTCACATGGGGTCATTGAGTACTTATATAGGTCTAGGGGGGGTCACATGGGGTCATTGAGTACTTATATAGGACTAGGGTGGCTGACCTGGGGCCATTGAGTACTTATATAGGACTAGGGGTGTCACATGGGGTCATTGAGTACTTATATAGGACTAGGGTGGCTCACATGGCGTCATGGAGAACTTATATACGACTAGGTTGGGAGACATGGGGTCATTTAGTACTTATATGGGACATGGGGGGGTCACATGGGGTCATTGAGTACTTATATGGGACTAAAGTGGGTTACATGGGGTCATTGAGTACTTATATAGGACTAGGGTGGGTCACATGGGGTCATTATGAACTTATACTGGAATAGGGTGGGTCACATGGGGACATTGAGTACTTATATAGGACTAGGGGGGTCACATGGGGTCATTGAGTACTTATATAGGACTAGGGGGGGTCACATGGGGTCATTGAGTACTTATATAGGACTAGGGTGGCTGACCTGGGGTCATTGAGTACTTATATAGGACTAGGGTGGGTCACATGGGGTCATTGAGTACTTATATAGGACTAGGGTGGGTCACATTCTGTCATTGAGTACTTATATAGGACTAGGGGGGGGGGGTCACATGGGGTCGTTGAGTACTTATATAGGACTAGGGTGGGTCACATGGCGTCATGGAGAACTTATATACGACTAGGGTGGGAGACATGGGGTCATTTAGTACTTATATAGGACTAGGGGGGTTCACATGGGGTCATTGAGTACTTATATAGGACTAGGGGGTGTCACATGGGGTCATTGAGTACTTATATAGGACTAGGGTGGCTGACCTGGGGTCATTGAGTACTTATATAGGACTAGGGGGGGTCACATGGGGTCATTGAGTACTTATATAGGACATGGGGGGGTCGCATGGGGTCATTGAGTACTTATATAGGACTAGGGTGGGTCACATGGGGTCATTGAGTACTTATATAGGTCTAGGGGGGGTCACATGGGGTCATTGAGTACTTATATAGGACTAGGGTGGCTGACCTGGGGCCATTGAGTACTTATATAGGACTAGGGGGGTCACATGGGGTCATTGAGTACTTATATAGGACTAGGGTGGCTCACATGGCGTCATGGAGAACTTATATACGACTAGGTTGGGAGACATGGGGTCATTTAGTACTTATATAGGACATGGGGGGGTCGCATGGGGTCATTGAGTACTTATATAGGACTAGGGTGGGTCACATGGGGTCATTGAGTACTTATATAGGAGTAGGGGGGGTCACATGGGGTCATTGAGTACTTATATAGGACTAGGGTGGCTGACCTGGGGTCATTGAGTACTTATATAGGACTAGGGTGGGTCACATGGGTTCATTGAGTACTTATATAGGACTAGGGTGGGTCACATGGGATCATTGAGTACTTATATAGGACTAGGGGGGGTGACATGGGGTCATTGAGTACTTATATAGGACTAGGAGGGGTCACATGTGGTCATTGGGTACTTATATGGGACTAGGGTGGCTGACCTCGGGTCATTGAGTACTTATATAAGACTAGGGGGGGTCACATGTGGTCATTGAGTATTTATATAGGACTAGGGTGGGTCACATTGGGTCATTGAGTACTTATATAAGACTAGGGTGGCTGACCTGGGGTCATTGGGTACATATATAAGACTAAGGGGGGTCACATGGGGTCATTGAGTACTTATATAGGACTAGGGTGGGTCACATGGGGTCATTGAGTACTTATATAGGTCTAGGGGGGGTCACATGGGGTCATTGAGTACTTATATAGGACTAGGGTGGCTGACCTGGGGCCATTGAGTACTTATATAGGACTAGGGGGGTCACATGGGGTCATTGAGTACTTATATAGGACTAGGGTGGCTCACAAGGCGTCATGGAGAACTTATATACGACTAGGTTGGGAGACATGGGGTCATTTAGTACTTATATGGGACATGGGGGGGTCACATGGGGTCATTGAGTACTTATATAGGACTAGGGTGGGTTACATGGGGTCTTTGAGTACTTATATAGGACTAGGGTGGGTCACATGGGGTCATTATGAACTTATACAGAAAAAGGGTGGGTCACATGGGGTCATTGAGTACTTATATAGGACTAGGGGGGGTCACATGGGGTCATTGAGTACTTATATAGGACTAGGGGGGGTCACATGGGGTCATTGAGTACTTATATAGGACTAGGGTGGCTGACCTGGGGTCATTGAGTACTTATATAGGACTAGGGTGGGTCACATGGGGTCATTGAGTACTTATATAGGACTAGGGTGGATCACATTCGGTCATTGAGTACTTATATAGGACATGGGGGGGGGGGTCGCATGGGGTCAATGAGTACTTATATAGGACTAGGGTGGGTCACATGGGGTCATTGATTACTTATGTAGCACTAGGGTAAGTCACATGGGGTCATTGAATACTTATATAGGACTAGGGTGGGTCACATGAGGTCATTGAGTACTTATATAAGACTAGGGTGGGTCACATTGGGTCATTGAGTACTTATATAGGACATGGGGGGGGGTCGCATGGGGTCAATGAGTACTTATATAGGACTAGGGTGGGTCACATGGGGTCATTGAGTACTTATATAGGACTAGGGGGGGTCACATGGGGTCATTGAGTACTTATATAGGACTAGGGTGGCTGACCTGGGGTCATTGAGTACTTATATAGGACTAGGGGGGGGTCACATGGGTCGTTGAGTACTTATATAGGACTAGGGTGGCTCACATGGCGTCATGGAGAACTTATATACGACTAGGTTGGGAGACATGGGGTCATTTAGTACTTATATGGGACATGGGGGGTCACATGGGGTCATTGAGTACTTATATAGGACTAGGGTGGCTCACATGGCGTCATGGAGAACTTATATAAGACTAGGTTGGGAGACATGGGGTCATTTAGTACTTATATGGGACATGGGGGGTCACATGGGGTCATTTAGTACTTATATAGGACTAGGGTGGGTCACATGGGGTCATTGAGTACTTATGTAGCACTAGGGTAAGTCACATGGGTTCATTGAATACTTGTATAGGACTAGGGTGGGTCACATGGGGTCATTGAGTACTTATATAAGACTAGGGTGGGTCACATGGGGTTATTGAGTACTTATATAGGACTAGGGTGGCTGACCTGGGGTCATTGAGTAATTATATAGGACTAGGGGGGGGGGTCACATGGGGTCGTTGAGTACTTATATAGGACTAGGGTGGGTCACATGGCGTCATGGAGAACTTATATACGACTAGGGTGGGAGACATGGGGTCATTTAGTACTTATATAGGACTAGGGGGGTTCACATGGGGTCATTGAGTACTTATATAGGACTAGGGGGTGTCACATGGGGTCATTGAGTACTTATATAGGACTAGGGTGGCTGACCTGGGGTCATTGAGTACTTATATAGGACTAGGGGGGGTCACATGGGGTCATTGAGTACTTATATAGGACATGGGGGGGTCGCATGGGGTCATTGAGTACTTATATAGGACTAGGGTGGGTCACATGGGGTCATTGAGTACTTATATAGGTCTAGGGGGGGTCACATGGGGTCATTGAGTACTTATATAGGACTAGGGTGGCTGACCTGGGGCCATTGAGTACTTATATAGGACTAGGGGGGTCACATGGGGTCATTGAGTACTTATATAGGACTAGGGTGGCTCACATGGCGTCATGGAGAACTTATATACGACTAGGTTGGGAGACATGGGGTCATTTAGTACTTATATGGGACATGGGGGGGTCACATGGGGTCATTGAGTACTTATATGGGACTAAAGTGGGTTACATGGGGTCATTGAGTACTTATATAGGACTAGGGTGGGTCACATGGGGTCATTATGAACTTATACTGGAATAGGGTGGGTCACATGGGGACATTGAGTACTTATATAGGACTAGGGGGGTCACATGGGGTCATTGAGTACTTATATAGGACTAGGGGGGGGTCACATGGTGTCATTGAGTACTTATATAGGACTAGGGTGGCTGACCTGGGGTCATTGAGTACTTATATAGGACTAGGGTGGGTCACATGGGGTCATTGAGTACTTATATAGGACTAGGGTGGGTCACATTCTGTCATTGAGTAGTTATGTAGGACATGGGGGGGGGGGGTTCGCATGGGGTCAATGAGTACTTATATAGGACTAGGGTGGGTCACATGGGGTCATTGAGTACTTATATAGGACTAGGGTGGATCACATTCGGTCATTGAGTACTTATATAGGACATGGGGGGGGGGGTCGCATGGGGTCAATGAGTACTTATATAGGACTAGGGTGGGTCACATGGGGTCATTGATTACTTATGTAGCACTAGGGTAAGTCACATGGGGTCATTGAATACTTATATAGGACTAGGGTGGGTCACATGAGGTCATTGAGTACTTATATAAGACTAGGGTGGGTCACATTGGGTCATTGAGTACTTATATAGGACATGGGGGGGGGTCGCATGGGGTCAATGAGTACTTATATAGGACTAGGGTGGGTCACATGGGGTCATTGAGTACTTATATAGGACTAGGGGGGGTCACATGGGGTCATTGAGTACTTATATAGGACTAGGGTGGCTGACCTGGGGTCATTGAGTACTTATATAGGACTAGGGGGGGGGTCACATGGGTCGTTGAGTACTTATATAGGACTAGGGTGGCTCACATGGCGTCATGGAGAACTTATATACGACTAGGTTGGGAGACATGGGGTCATTTAGTACTTATATGGGACATGGGGGGTCACATGGGGTCATTGAGTACTTATATAGGACTAGGGTGGCTCACATGGCGTCATGGAGAACTTATATAAGACTAGGTTGGGAGACATGGGGTCATTTAGTACTTATATGGGACATGGGGGGTCACATGGGGTCATTTAGTACTTATATAGGACTAGGGTGGGTCACATGGGGTCATTGAGTACTTATGTAGCACTAGGGTAAGTCACATGGGTTCATTGAATACTTGTATAGGACTAGGGTGGGTCACATGGGGTCATTGAGTACTTATATAAGACTAGAGTGGGTCACATGGGGTTATTGAGTACTTATATAGGACTAGGGTGGCTGACCTGGGGTCATTGAGTACTTATATAGGACTAGGGGGGGGGGGGTCACATGGGGTCGTTGAGTACTTATATAGGACTAGGGTGGGTCACATGGCGTCATGGAGAACTTATATACGACTAGGGTGGGAGACATGGGGTCATTTAGTACTTATATAGGACTAGGGGGGTTCACATGGGGTCATTGAGTACTTATATAGGACTAGGGGGTGTCACATGGGGTCATTGAGTACTTATATAGGACTAGGGTGGCTGACCTGGGGTCATTGAGTACTTATATAGGACTAGGGTGGGTCACATGGGGTCATTGAGTACTTATATAGGACTAGGGTGGGTCACATTCTGTCATTGAGTAGTTATATAGGACATGGGGGGGGGGGTTCGCATGGGGTCAATGAGTACTTATATAGGACTAGGGTGGGTCACATGGGGTCATTGAGTACTTATATAGCATTAGCGTAAGTCACATGGGGTCATTGAATACTTATATAGGACTAGGGTGGGTCACATGGTGTCATTGAGTACTTATATAAGACTAGGGTGGGTCACATTGGGTCATTGAGTACTTATATAGGACATGGGGGGGGGTCGCATGGGGTCAATGAGTACTTATATAGGACTAGGGTGGGTCACATGGGGTCATTGAGTACTTATATAGGACTAGGGGGGGTCACATGGGGTCATTGAGTACTTATATAGGACTAGGGTGGCTGACCTGGGGTCATTGAGTACTTATATAGGACTAGGGGGGGGGGGGTCACATGGGGTCGTTGAGTACTTATATAGGACTGGGGTGGGTCACATGGCGTCATGGAGAACTTATATACGACTAGGGTGGGAGACAAGTGGTCATTTAGTACTTATATAGGACTAGGGGGGTCACATGGGGTCATTGAGTACTTATATAGGACTAGGGGGGGTCACATGGGGTCATTGAGTACTTATATAGGACTAGGGTGGCTGACCTGGGGTCATTGAGTACTTATATAGGACTAGGGGGGGTCACATGGGTTCATTGAGTACTTATATAGGACTAGGGTGGGTCACATGGGATCATTGAGTACTTATATAGGACTAGGGGGGGTGACATGGGGTCATTGAGTACTTATATAGGACTAGGAGGGGTCACATGTGGTCATTGGGTACTTATATGGGACTAGGGTGGCTGACCTCGGGTCATTGAGTACTTATATAAGACTAGGGGGGGTCACATGGGGTCATTGAGTACTTATATAGGACTAGGGTGGGTCACATTGGGTCATTGAGTACTTATATAAGACTAGGGTGGCTGACCTGGGGTCATTGGGTACATATATAAGGCTAAGGGGGGCCACATGGGGTCATTGAGTACTTATATAGGACTAGGGTGGGTCACATGGGGTCATTGAGTACTTATATAGGTCTAGGGGGGGTCACATGGGGTCATTGAGTACTTATATAGGACTAGGGTGGCTGACCTGGGGCCATTGAGTACTTATATAGGACTAGGGGGGTCACATGGGGTCATTGAGTACTTATATAGGACTAGGGTGGCTCACAAGGCGTCATGGAGAACTTATATACGACTAGGTTGGGAGACATGGGGTCATTTAGTACTTATATGGGACATGGGGGGGTCACATGGGGTCATTGAGTACTTATATGGGACTAAAGTGGGTTACATGGGGTCATTGAGTACTTATATAGGACTAGGGTGGGTCACATGGGGTCATTATGAACTTATACTGGAATAGGGTGGGTCACATGGGGACATTGAGTACTTATATAGGACTAGGGGGGTCACATGGGGTCATTGAGTACTTATATAGGACTAGGGGGGGTCACATGGTGTCATTGAGTACTTATATAGGACTAGGGTGGCTGACCTGGGGTCATTGAGTACTTATATAGGACTAGGGTGGGTCACATGGGGTCATTGAGTACTTATATAGGACTAGGGTGGGTCACATTCTGTCATTGAGTAGTTATATAGGACATGGGGGGGGGGGGGGGGTTCGCATGGGGTCAATGAGTACTTATATAGGACTAGGGTGGGTCACATGGGGTCATTGAGTACTTATATAGCATTAGCGTAAGTCACATGGGGTCATTGAATACTTATATAGGACTAGGGTGGGTCACATGGGGTCATTGAGTACTTATATAAGACTAGGGTGGGTCACATTGGGTCATTGAGTACTTATATAGGACATGGGGGGGGTCGCATGGGGTCAATGAGTACTTATATAGGACTAGGGTGGGTCACATGGGGTCATTGAGTACTTATATAGGACTAGGGGGGGTCACATGGGGTCATTGAGTACTTATATAGGACTAGGGTGGCTGACCTGGGGTCATTGAGTACTTATATAGGACTAGGGGGGGGGGTCACATGGCGTCATGGAGAACTTATATACGACTAGGGTGGGAGACAAGGGGTCATTTAGTACTTATATAGGACTAGGGGGGTCACATGGGGTCATTGAGTACTTATATAGGACTAGGGGGGGGTCACATGGGGTCATTGAGTACTTATATAGGACTAGGGTGGCTGACCTGGGGTCATTGAGTACTTATATAGGACTAGGGGGGGTCACATGGGTTCATTGAGTACTTATATAGGACTAGGGTGGGTCACATGGGATCATTGAGTACTTATATAGGACTAGGGGGGGTGACATGGGGTCATTGAGTACTTATATAGGACTAGGAGGGGTCACATGTGGTCATTGGGTACTTATATGGGACTAGGGTGGCTGACCTCGGGTCATTGAGTACTTATATAAGACTAGGGGGGGTCACATGGGGTCATTGAGTACTTATATAGGACTAGGGTGGGTCACATTGGGTCATTGAGTACTTATATAAGACTAGGGTGGCTGACCTGGGGTCATTGGGTACATATATAAGACTAAGGGGGGTCACATGGGGTCATTGAGTACTTATATAGGACTAGGGTGGGTCACATGGGGTCATTGAGTACTTATATAGGTCTAGGGGGGGTCACATGGGGTCATTGAGTACTTATATAGGACTAGGGTGGCTGACCTGGGGCCATTGAGTACTTATATAGGACTAGGGGGGTCACATGGGGTCATTGAGTACTTATATAGGACTAGGGTGGCTCACAAGGCGTCATGGAGAACTTATATACGACTAGGTTGGGAGACATGGGGTCATTTAGTACTTATATGGGACATGGGGGGGTCACATGGGGTCATTGAGTACTTATATAGGACTAGGGTGGGTTACATGGGGTCATTGAGTACTTATATAGGACTAGGGTGGGTCACATGGGGTCATTATGAACTTATACAGAAAAAGGGTGGGTCACATGGGGTCATTGAGTACTTATATAGGACTAGGGGGGGTCACATGGGGTCATTGAGTACTTATATAGGACTAGGGGGGGTCACATGGGGTCATTGAGTACTTATATAGGACTAGGGTGGCTGACCTGGGGTCATTGAGTACTTATATAGGACTAGGGTGGGTCACATGGGGTCATTGAGTACTTATATAGGACTAGGGTGGATCACATTCGGTCATTGAGTACTTATATAGGACATGGGGGGGGGGGGTCGCATGGGGTCAATGAGTACTTATATAGGACTAGGGTGGGTCACATGGGGTCATTGATTACTTATGTAGCACTAGGGTAAGTCACATGGGATCATTGAATACTTATATAGGACTAGGGTGGGTCACATGAGGTCATTGAGTACTTATATAAGACTAGGGTGGGTCACATTGGGTCATTGAGTACTTATATAGGACATTGGGGGGGGGGGGTCGCATGGGGTCAATGAGTACTTATATAGGACTAGGGTGGGTCACATGGGGTCATTGAGTACTTATATAGGACTAGGGGGGGTCACATGGGGTCATTGAGTACTTATATAGGACTAGGGTGGCTGACCTGGGGTCATTGAGTACTTATATAGGACTAGGGGGGGGGTCACATGGGTCGTTGAGTACTTATATAGGACTAGGGTGGCTCACATGGCGTCATGGAGAACTTATATACGACTAGGTTGGGAGACATGGGGTCATTTAGTACTTATATGGGACATGGGGGGTCACATGGGGACATTGAGTACTTATATAGGACTAGGGTGGCTCACATGGCGTCATGGAGAACTTATATAAGACTAGGTTGGGAGACATGGGGTCATTTAGTACTTATATGGGACATGGGGGGTCACATGGGGTCATTTAGTACTTATATAGGACTAGGGTGGGTCACATGGGGTCATTGAGTACTTATGTAGCACTAGGGGGGGTCACATGGGTTCATTGAGTACTTATATAGGACTAGGGTGGGTCACATGGGATCATTGAGTACTTATATAGGACTAGGGGGGGTGACATGGGGTCATTGAGTACTTATATAGGACTAGGAGGGGTCACATGTGGTCATTGGGTACTTATATGGGACTAGGGTGGCTGACCTCGGGTCATTGAGTACTTATATAAGACTAGGGGGGGTCACATGGGGTCATTGAGTACTTATATAGGACTAGGGTGGGTCACATTGGGTCATTGAGTACTTATATAAGACTAGGGTGGCTGACCTGGGGTCATTGGGTACATATATAAGGCTAAGGGGGGCCACATGGGGTCATTGAGTACTTATATAGGACTAGGGTGGGTCACATGGGGTCATTGAGTACTTATATAGGTCTAGGGGGGGTCACATGGGGTCATTGAGTACTTATATAGGACTAGGGTGGCTGACCTGGGGCCATTGAGTACTTATATAGGACTAGGGGGGTCACATGGGGTCATTGAGTACTTATATAGGACTAGGGTGGCTCACAAGGCGTCATGGAGAACTTATATACGACTAGGTTGGGAGACATGGGGTCATTTAGTACTTATATGGGACATGGGGGGGTCACATGGGGTCATTGAGTACTTATATGGGACTAAAGTGGGTTACATGGGGTCATTGAGTACTTATATAGGACTAGGGTGGGTCACATGGGGTCATTATGAACTTATACTGGAATAGGGTGGGTCACATGGGGACATTGAGTACTTATATAGGACTAGGGGGGTCACATGGGGTCATTGAGTACTTATATAGGACTAGGGGGGGTCACATGGTGTCATTGAGTACTTATATAGGACTAGGGTGGCTGACCTGGGGTCATTGAGTACTTATATAGGACTAGGGTGGGTCACATGGGGTCATTGAGTACTTATATAGGACTAGGGTGGGTCACATTCTGTCATTGAGTAGTTATATAGGACATGGGGGGGGGGGGGGGGGGTTCGCATGGGGTCAATGAGTACTTATATAGGACTAGGGTGGGTCACATGGGGTCATTGAGTACTTATATAGCATTAGCGTAAGTCACATGGGGTCATTGAATACTTATATAGGACTAGGGTGGGTCACATGGGGTCATTGAGTACTTATATAAGACTAGGGTGGGTCACATTGGGTCATTGAGTACTTATATAGGACATGGGGGGGGTCGCATGGGGTCAATGAGTACTTATATAGGACTAGGGTGGGTCACATGGGGTCATTGAGTACTTATATAGGACTAGGGGGGGTCACATGGGGTCATTGAGTACTTATATAGGACTAGGGTGGCTGACCTGGGGTCATTGAGTACTTATATAGGACTAGGGGGGGGGGTCACATGGCGTCATGGAGAACTTATATACGACTAGGGTGGGAGACAAGGGGTCATTTAGTACTTATATAGGACTAGGGGGGTCACATGGGGTCATTGAGTACTTATATAGGACTAGGGGGGGGTCACATGGGGTCATTGAGTACTTATATAGGACTAGGGTGGCTGACCTGGGGTCATTGAGTACTTATATAGGACTAGGGGGGGTCACATGGGTTCATTGAGTACTTATATAGGACTAGGGTGGGTCACATGGGATCATTGAGTACTTATATAGGACTAGGGGGGGTGACATGGGGTCATTGAGTACTTATATAGGACTAGGAGGGGTCACATGTGGTCATTGGGTACTTATATGGGACTAGGGTGGCTGACCTCGGGTCATTGAGTACTTATATAAGACTAGGGGGGGTCACATGGGGTCATTGAGTACTTATATAGGACTAGGGTGGGTCACATTGGGTCATTGAGTACTTATATAAGACTAGGGTGGCTGACCTGGGGTCATTGGGTACATATATAAGACTAAGGGGGGTCACATGGGGTCATTGAGTACTTATATAGGACTAGGGTGGGTCACATGGGGTCATTGAGTACTTATATAGGTCTAGGGGGGGTCACATGGGGTCATTGAGTACTTATATAGGACTAGGGTGGCTGACCTGGGGCCATTGAGTACTTATATAGGACTAGGGGGGTCACATGGGGTCATTGAGTACTTATATAGGACTAGGGTGGCTCACAAGGCGTCATGGAGAACTTATATACGACTAGGTTGGGAGACATGGGGTCATTTAGTACTTATATGGGACATGGGGGGGTCACATGGGGTCATTGAGTACTTATATAGGACTAGGGTGGGTTACATGGGGTCATTGAGTACTTATATAGGACTAGGGTGGGTCACATGGGGTCATTATGAACTTATACAGAAAAAGGGTGGGTCACATGGGGTCATTGAGTACTTATATAGGACTAGGGGGGGTCACATGGGGTCATTGAGTACTTATATAGGACTAGGGGGGGTCACATGGGGTCATTGAGTACTTATATAGGACTAGGGTGGCTGACCTGGGGTCATTGAGTACTTATATAGGACTAGGGTGGGTCACATGGGGTCATTGAGTACTTATATAGGACTAGGGTGGATCACATTCGGTCATTGAGTACTTATATAGGACATGGGGGGGGGGGGGGTCGCATGGGGTCAATGAGTACTTATATAGGACTAGGGTGGGTCACATGGGGTCATTGATTACTTATGTAGCACTAGGGTAAGTCACATGGGATCATTGAATACTTATATAGGACTAGGGTGGGTCACATGAGGTCATTGAGTACTTATATAAGACTAGGGTGGGTCACATTGGGTCATTGAGTACTTATATAGGACATTGGGGGGGGGGGGGGGGTCGCATGGGGTCAATGAGTACTTATATAGGACTAGGGTGGGTCACATGGGGTCATTGAGTACTTATATAGGACTAGGGGGGGTCACATGGGGTCATTGAGTACTTATATAGGACTAGGGTGGCTGACCTGGGGTCATTGAGTACTTATATAGGACTAGGGGGGGGGTCACATGGGTCGTTGAGTACTTATATAGGACTAGGGTGGCTCACATGGCGTCATGGAGAACTTATATACGACTAGGTTGGGAGACATGGGGTCATTTAGTACTTATATGGGACATGGGGGGTCACATGGGGACATTGAGTACTTATATAGGACTAGGGTGGCTCACATGGCGTCATGGAGAACTTATATAAGACTAGGTTGGGAGACATGGGGTCATTTAGTACTTATATGGGACATGGGGGGTCACATGGGGTCATTTAGTACTTATATAGGACTAGGGTGGGTCACATGGGGTCATTGAGTACTTATGTAGCACTAGGGTAAGTCACATGGGTTCATTGAATACTTGTATAGGACTAGGGTGGGTCACATGGGGTCATTGAGTACTTATTTGGACTAGGGGGGGTCACATGGGGTTATTGAGTACTTATATAGGACTAGGGTGGCTGACCTGGGGTCATTGAGTACTTATATAGGACTAGGGGGGGGGGGTCACATGGGGTCGTTGAGTACATATATAGGACTAGGGTGGGTCACATGGCGTCATGGAGAACTTATATACGACTAGGGTGGGAGACATGGGGTCATTTAGTACTTATATAGGACTAGGGGGGTTCACATGGGGTCATTGAGTACTTATATAGGACTAGGGTGTGTCACATGGGGTCATTGAGTACTTATATAGGACTAGGGTGGCTGACCTGGGGTCATTGAGTACTTATATAGGACTAGGGGGGGTCACATGGGGTCATTGAGTACTTATATAGGACATGGGGGGGTCGCATGGGGTCATTGGGTACTTATATAGGACTAGGGTGGGTCACATGGGGTCATTGAGTACTTATATAAGTCTAGGGGGGGTCACATGGGGTCATTGAGTACTTATATAGGACTAGGGTGGCTGACCTGGGGCCATTGAGTACTTATATAGGACTAGGGGGGTCACATGGGGTCATTGAGTACTTATATAGGACTAGGGTGGCTCACATGGCGTCATGGAGAACTTATATACGACTAGGTTGGGAGACATGGGGTCATTTAGTACTTATATGGGACATGGGGGGGTCACATGGGGTCATTGAGTACTTATATGGGACTAAAGTGGGTTACATGGGGTCATTGAGTACTTATATAGGACTAGGGTGGGTCACATGGGGTCATTATGAACTTATACTGGAATAGGGTGGGTCACAGGACATTGAGTACTTATATAGGACTAGGGGGGTCACATGGGGTCATTGAGTACTTATATAGGACTAGGGGGGGTCACATGGTGTCATTGAGTACTTATATAGGACTAGGGTGGCTGACCTGGGGTCATTGAGTACTTATATAGGACTAGGGTGGGTCACATGGGGTCATTGAGTACTTATATAGGACTAGGGTGGGTCACATTCTGTCATTGAGTAGTTATATAGGACATGAGGGGGGGGGGGGTTCGCATGGGTCAATGAGTACTTATATAGGACTAGGGTGGGTCATATGGGGGTCATTGAGTACTTATATAGCATTAGCGTAAGTCACATGGGGTCATTGAATACTTATATAGGACTAGGGTGGGTCACATGGGGTCATTGAGTACTTATATAAGACTAGGGTGGGTCACATTGGGTCATTGAGTACTTATATAGGACATGGGGGGGGGGTCGCATGGGGTCAATGAGTACTTATATAGGACCAGGGTGGGTCACATGGGGTCATTGAGTACTTATATAGGACTAGGGGGGGGTCACATGGGGTCATTGAGTACTTATATAGGACTAGGGTGGCTGACCTGGGGTCATTGAGTACTTATATAGGACTAGGGGGGGGGGGGTCACATGGGGTCGTTGAGTACTTATATAGGACTGGGGTGGGTCACATGGCGTCATGGAGAACTTATATACGACTAGGGTGGGAGACAAGGGGTCATTTAGTACTTATATAGGACTAGGGGGGTCACATGGGGTCATTGAGTACTTATATAAGACTAGGGTGGCTGACCTGGGGTCATTGGGTACATATATAAGACTAAGGGGGGTCACATGGGGTCATTGAGTACTTATATAGGACTACGATGGGTCACATGGGGTCATTGAGTTCTTATATAGGTCTAGGGGGGGTCACATGGGGTCATTGAGTACTTATATAGGACTAGGGTGGCTGACCTGGGGCCATTGAGTACTTATATAGGACTAGGGGGGTCACATGGGGTCATTGAGTTCTTATATAGGACTAGGGTGGCTCACAAGGCGTCATGGAGAACTTATATACGACTAGGTTGGGAGACATGGGGTCATTTAGTACTTATATGGGACATGGGGGGGTCACATGGGGTCATTGAGTACTTATATAGGACTAGGGTGGGTTACATGGGGTCATTGAGTACTTATATAGGACTAGGGTGGGTCACATGGGGTCATTATGAACTTATACAGAAAAAGGGTGGGTCACATGGGGTCATTGAGTACTTATATAGGACTAGGGGGGGTCACATGGGGTCATTGAGTACTTATATAGGACTAGGGTGGCTGACCTGGGGTCATTGAGTACTTATATAGGACTAGGGTGGGTCACATGGGGTCATTGAGTACTTATATAGGACTAGGGTGGATCACATTCGGTCATTGAGTACTTATATAGGACATGGGGGGGGGGGGGGGGTCGCATGGGGTCAATGAGTACTTATATAGGACTAGGGTGGGTCACATGGGGTCATTGATTACTTATGTAGCACTAGGGTAAGTCACATGGGGTCATTGAATACTTATATAGGACTAGGGTGGGTCACATGAGGTCATTGAGTACTTATATAGGTCTAGGGGGGGTCACATGGGGTCATTGAGTACTTATATAGGACTAGGGTGGCTGACCTGGGGCCATTGAGTACTTATATAGGACTAGGGGGGTCACATGGGGTCATTGAGTACTTATATAGGACTAGGGTGGCTCACAAGGCGTCATGGAGAACTTATATACGACTAGGTTGGGAGACATGGGGTCATTTAGTACTTATATGGGACATGGGGGGGGTCACATGGGGTCATTGAGTACTTATATGGGACTAAAGTGGGTTACATGGGGTCATTGAGTACTTATATAGGACTAGGGTGGGTCACATGGGGTCATTATGAACTTATACTGGAATAGGGTGGGTCACATGGGGACATTGAGTACTTATATAGGACTAGGGGGGTCACATGGGGTCATTGAGTACTTATATAGGACTAGGGGGGGTCACATGGTGTCATTGAGTACTTATATAGGACTAGGGTGGCTGACCTGGGGTCATTGAGTACTTATATAGGACTAGGGTGGATCACATTCGGTCATTGAGTACTTATATAGGACATGGGGGGGGGGGGTCGCATGGGGTCAATGAGTACTTATATAGGACTAGGGTGGGTCACATGGGGTCATTGATTACTTATGTAGCACTAGGGTAAGTCACATGGGATCATTGAATACTTATATAGGACTAGGGTGGGTCACATGAGGTCATTGAGTACTTATATAAGACTAGGGTGGGTCACATTGGGTCATTGAGTACTTATATAGGACATTGGGGGGGGGGGGGTCGCATGGGGTCAATGAGTACTTATATAGGACTAGGGTGGGTCACATGGGGTCATTGAGTACTTATATAGGACTAGGGGGGGTCACATGGGGTCATTGAGTACTTATATAGGACTAGGGTGGCTGACCTGGGGTCATTGAGTACTTATATAGGACTAGGGGGGGGGTCACATGGGTCGTTGAGTACTTATATAGGACTAGGGTGGCTCACATGGCGTCATGGAGAACTTATATACGACTAGGTTGGGAGACATGGGGTCATTTAGTACTTATATGGGACATGGGGGGTCACATGGGGACATTGAGTACTTATATAGGACTAGGGTGGCTCACATGGCGTCATGGAGAACTTATATAAGACTAGGTTGGGAGACATGGGGTCATTTAGTACTTATATGGGACATGGGGGGTCACATGGGGTCATTTAGTACTTATATAGGACTAGGGTGGGTCACATGGGGTCATTGAGTACTTATGTAGCACTAGGGGGGGTCACATGGGTTCATTGAGTACTTATATAGGACTAGGGTGGGTCACATGGGATCATTGAGTACTTATATAGGACTAGGGGGGGTGACATGGGGTCATTGAGTACTTATATAGGACTAGGAGGGGTCACATGTGGTCATTGGGTACTTATATGGGACTAGGGTGGCTGACCTCGGGTCATTGAGTACTTATATAAGACTAGGGGGGGTCACATGGGGTCATTGAGTACTTATATAGGACTAGGGTGGGTCACATTGGGTCATTGAGTACTTATATAAGACTAGGGTGGCTGACCTGGGGTCATTGGGTACATATATAAGGCTAAGGGGGGCCACATGGGGTCATTGAGTACTTATATAGGACTAGGGTGGGTCACATGGGGTCATTGAGTACTTATATAGGTCTAGGGGGGGTCACATGGGGTCATTGAGTACTTATATAGGACTAGGGTGGCTGACCTGGGGCCATTGAGTACTTATATAGGACTAGGGGGGTCACATGGGGTCATTGAGTACTTATATAGGACTAGGGTGGCTCACAAGGCGTCATGGAGAACTTATATACGACTAGGTTGGGAGACATGGGGTCATTTAGTACTTATATGGGACATGGGGGGGTCACATGGGGTCATTGAGTACTTATATGGGACTAAAGTGGGTTACATGGGGTCATTGAGTACTTATATAGGACTAGGGTGGGTCACATGGGGTCATTATGAACTTATACTGGAATAGGGTGGGTCACATGGGGACATTGAGTACTTATATAGGACTAGGGGGGTCACATGGGGTCATTGAGTACTTATATAGGACTAGGGGGGGTCACATGGTGTCATTGAGTACTTATATAGGACTAGGGTGGCTGACCTGGGGTCATTGAGTACTTATATAGGACTAGGGTGGGTCACATGGGGTCATTGAGTACTTATATAGGACTAGGGTGGGTCACATTCTGTCATTGAGTAGTTATATAGGACATGGGGGGGGGGGGGGGGGGTTCGCATGGGGTCAATGAGTACTTATATAGGACTAGGGTGGGTCACATGGGGTCATTGAGTACTTATATAGCATTAGCGTAAGTCACATGGGGTCATTGAATACTTATATAGGACTAGGGTGGGTCACATGGGGTCATTGAGTACTTATATAAGACTAGGGTGGGTCACATTGGGTCATTGAGTACTTATATAGGACATGGGGGGGGTCGCATGGGGTCAATGAGTACTTATATAGGACTAGGGTGGGTCACATGGGGTCATTGAGTACTTATATAGGACTAGGGGGGGTCACATGGGGTCATTGAGTACTTATATAGGACTAGGGTGGCTGACCTGGGGTCATTGAGTACTTATATAGGACTAGGGGGGGGGGTCACATGGCGTCATGGAGAACTTATATACGACTAGGGTGGGAGACAAGGGGTCATTTAGTACTTATATAGGACTAGGGGGGTCACATGGGGTCATTGAGTACTTATATAGGACTAGGGGGGGGTCACATGGGGTCATTGAGTACTTATATAGGACTAGGGTGGCTGACCTGGGGTCATTGAGTACTTATATAGGACTAGGGGGGGTCACATGGGTTCATTGAGTACTTATATAGGACTAGGGTGGGTCACATGGGATCATTGAGTACTTATATAGGACTAGGGGGGGTGACATGGGGTCATTGAGTACTTATATAGGACTAGGAGGGGTCACATGTGGTCATTGGGTACTTATATGGGACTAGGGTGGCTGACCTCGGGTCATTGAGTACTTATATAAGACTAGGGGGGGTCACATGGGGTCATTGAGTACTTATATAGGACTAGGGTGGGTCACATTGGGTCATTGAGTACTTATATAAGACTAGGGTGGCTGACCTGGGGTCATTGGGTACATATATAAGACTAAGGGGGGTCACATGGGGTCATTGAGTACTTATATAGGACTAGGGTGGGTCACATGGGGTCATTGAGTACTTATATAGGTCTAGGGGGGGTCACATGGGGTCATTGAGTACTTATATAGGACTAGGGTGGCTGACCTGGGGCCATTGAGTACTTATATAGGACTAGGGGGGTCACATGGGGTCATTGAGTACTTATATAGGACTAGGGTGGCTCACAAGGCGTCATGGAGAACTTATATACGACTAGGTTGGGAGACATGGGGTCATTTAGTACTTATATGGGACATGGGGGGGTCACATGGGGTCATTGAGTACTTATATAGGACTAGGGTGGGTTACATGGGGTCATTGAGTACTTATATAGGACTAGGGTGGGTCACATGGGGTCATTATGAACTTATACAGAAAAAGGGTGGGTCACATGGGGTCATTGAGTACTTATATAGGACTAGGGGGGGTCACATGGGGTCATTGAGTACTTATATAGGACTAGGGGGGGTCACATGGGGTCATTGAGTACTTATATAGGACTAGGGTGGCTGACCTGGGGTCATTGAGTACTTATATAGGACTAGGGTGGGTCACATGGGGTCATTGAGTACTTATATAGGACTAGGGTGGATCACATTCGGTCATTGAGTACTTATATAGGACATGGGGGGGGGGGGGTCGCATGGGGTCAATGAGTACTTATATAGGACTAGGGTGGGTCACATGGGGTCATTGATTACTTATGTAGCACTAGGGTAAGTCACATGGGATCATTGAATACTTATATAGGACTAGGGTGGGTCACATGAGGTCATTGAGTACTTATATAAGACTAGGGTGGGTCACATTGGGTCATTGAGTACTTATATAGGACATTGGGGGGGGGGGGGGGGGTCGCATGGGGTCAATGAGTACTTATATAGGACTAGGGTGGGTCACATGGGGTCATTGAGTACTTATATAGGACTAGGGGGGGTCACATGGGGTCATTGAGTACTTATATAGGACTAGGGTGGCTGACCTGGGGTCATTGAGTACTTATATAGGACTAGGGGGGGGGTCACATGGGTCGTTGAGTACTTATATAGGACTAGGGTGGCTCACATGGCGTCATGGAGAACTTATATACGACTAGGTTGGGAGACATGGGGTCATTTAGTACTTATATGGGACATGGGGGGTCACATGGGGACATTGAGTACTTATATAGGACTAGGGTGGCTCACATGGCGTCATGGAGAACTTATATAAGACTAGGTTGGGAGACATGGGGTCATTTAGTACTTATATGGGACATGGGGGGTCACATGGGGTCATTTAGTACTTATATAGGACTAGGGTGGGTCACATGGGGTCATTGAGTACTTATGTAGCACTAGGGTAAGTCACATGGGTTCATTGAATACTTGTATAGGACTAGGGTGGGTCACATGGGGTCATTGAGTACTTATTTGGACTAGGGGGGGTCACATGGGGTTATTGAGTACTTATATAGGACTAGGGTGGCTGACCTGGGGTCATTGAGTACTTATATAGGACTAGGGGGGGGGGGGGTCACATGGGGTCGTTGAGTACATATATAGGACTAGGGTGGGTCACATGGCGTCATGGAGAACTTATATACGACTAGGGTGGGAGACATGGGGTCATTTAGTACTTATATAGGACTAGGGGGGTTCACATGGGGTCATTGAGTACTTATATAGGACTAGGGTGTGTCACATGGGGTCATTGAGTACTTATATAGGACTAGGGTGGCTGACCTGGGGTCATTGAGTACTTATATAGGACTAGGGGGGGTCACATGGGGTCATTGAGTACTTATATAGGACATGGGGGGGTCGCATGGGGTCATTGGGTACTTATATAGGACTAGGGTGGGTCACATGGGGTCATTGAGTACTTATATAAGTCTAGGGGGGGTCACATGGGGTCATTGAGTACTTATATAGGACTAGGGTGGCTGACCTGGGGCCATTGAGTACTTATATAGGACTAGGGGGGTCACATGGGGTCATTGAGTACTTATATAGGACTAGGGTGGCTCACATGGCGTCATGGAGAACTTATATACGACTAGGTTGGGAGACATGGGGTCATTTAGTACTTATATGGGACATGGGGGGGTCACATGGGGTCATTGAGTACTTATATGGGACTAAAGTGGGTTACATGGGGTCATTGAGTACTTATATAGGACTAGGGTGGGTCACATGGGGTCATTATGAACTTATACTGGAATAGGGTGGGTCACATGGGGACATTGAGTACTTATATAGGACTAGGGGGGTCACATGGGGTCATTGAGTACTTATATAGGACTAGGGGGGGTCACATGGTGTCATTGAGTACTTATATAGGACTAGGGTGGCTGACCTGGGGTCATTGAGTACTTATATAGGACTAGGGTGGGTCACATGGGGTCATTGAGTACTTATATAGGACTAGGGTGGGTCACATTCTGTCATTGAGTAGTTATATAGGACATGAGGGGGGGGGGGGTTCGCATGGGGTCAATGAGTACTTATATAGGACTAGGGTGGGTCATATGGGGTCATTGAGTACTTATATAGCATTAGCGTAAGTCACATGGGGTCATTGAATACTTATATAGGACTAGGGTGGGTCACATGGGGTCATTGAGTACTTATATAAGACTAGGGTGGGTCACATTGGGTCATTGAGTACTTATATAGGACATGGGGGGGGGTCGCATGGGGTCAATGAGTACTTATATAGGACCAGGGTGGGTCACATGGGGTCATTGAGTACTTATATAGGACTAGGGGGGGTCACATGGGGTCATTGAGTACTTATATAGGACTAGGGTGGCTGACCTGGGGTCATTGAGTACTTATATAGGACTAGGGGGGGGGGGTCACATGGGGTCGTTGAGTACTTATATAGGACTGGGGTGGGTCACATGGCGTCATGGAGAACTTATATACGACTAGGGTGGGAGACAAGGGGTCATTTAGTACTTATATAGGACTAGGGGGGTCACATGGGGTCATTGAGTACTTATATAAGACTAGGGTGGCTGACCTGGGGTCATTGGGTACATATATAAGACTAAGGGGGGTCACATGGGGTCATTGAGTACTTATATAGGACTACGATGGGTCACATGGGGTCATTGAGTTCTTATATAGGTCTAGGGGGGGTCACATGGGGTCATTGAGTACTTATATAGGACTAGGGTGGCTGACCTGGGGCCATTGAGTACTTATATAGGACTAGGGGGGTCACATGGGGTCATTGAGTTCTTATATAGGACTAGGGTGGCTCACAAGGCGTCATGGAGAACTTATATACGACTAGGTTGGGAGACATGGGGTCATTTAGTACTTATATGGGACATGGGGGGGTCACATGGGGTCATTGAGTACTTATATAGGACTAGGGTGGGTTACATGGGGTCATTGAGTACTTATATAGGACTAGGGTGGGTCACATGGGGTCATTATGAACTTATACAGAAAAAGGGTGGGTCACATGGGGTCATTGAGTACTTATATAGGACTAGGGGGGGTCACATGGGGTCATTGAGTACTTATATAGGACTAGGGTGGCTGACCTGGGGTCATTGAGTACTTATATAGGACTAGGGTGGGTCACATGGGGTCATTGAGTACTTATATAGGACTAGGGTGGATCACATTCGGTCATTGAGTACTTATATAGGACATGGGGGGGGGGGGGGGTCGCATGGGGTCAATGAGTACTTATATAGGACTAGGGTGGGTCACATGGGGTCATTGATTACTTATGTAGCACTAGGGTAAGTCACATGGGGTCATTGAATACTTATATAGGACTAGGGTGGGTCACATGAGGTCATTGAGTACTTATATAAGACTAGGGTGGGTCACATTGGGTCATTGAGTACTTATATAGGACATGGGGGGGGGGTCGCATGGGGTCAATGAGTACTTATATAGGACTAGGGTGGGTCACATGGGGTCATTGAGTACTTATATAGGACTAGGGGGGGTCACATGGGGTCATTGAGTACTTATATAGGACTAGGGTGGCTGACCTGGGGTCATTGAGTACTTATATAGGACTAGGGGGGGGGTCACATGGGTCGTTGAGTACTTATATAGGACTAGGGTGGCTCACATGGCGTCATGGAGAACTTATATACGACTAGGTTGGGAGACATGGGGTCATTTAGTACTTATATGGGACATGGGGGGTCACATGGGGTCATTGAGTACTTATATAGGACTAGGGTGGCTCACATGGCGTCATGGAGAACTTATATAAGACTAGGTTGGGAGACATGGGGTCATTTAGTACTTATATGGGACATGGGGGGTCACATGGGGTCATTTAGTACTTATATAGGACTAGGGTGGGTCACATGGGGTCATTGAGTACTTATGTAGCACTAGGGTAAGTCACATGGGTTCATTGAATACTTGTATAGGACTAGGGTGGGTCACATGGGGTCATTGAGTACTTATATAAGACTAGGGTGGGTCACATGGGGTTATTGAGTACTTATATAGGACTAGGGTGGCTGACCTGGGGTCATTGAGTACTTATATAGGACTAGGGGGGGGTCACATGGGGTCGTTGAGTACTTATATAGGACTAGGGTGGGTCACATGGCGTCATGGAGAACTTATATACGACTAGGGTGGGAGACATGGGGTCATTTAGTACTTATATAGGACTAGGGGGGTTCACATGGGGTCATTGAGTACTTATATAGGACTAGGGGGTGTCACATGGGGTCATTGAGTACTTATATAGGACTAGGGTGGCTGACCTGGGGTCATTGAGTACTTATATAGGACTAGGGGGGGTCACATGGGGTCATTGAGTACTTATATAGGACATGGGGGGGTCGCATGGGGTCATTGAGTACTTATATAGGACTAGGGTGGGTCACATGGGGTCATTGAGTACTTATATAGGTCTAGGGGGGGTCACATGGGGTCATTGAGTACTTATATAGGACTAGGGTGGCTGACCTGGGGCCATTGAGTACTTATATGGGACTAGGGGGGTCACATGGGGTCATTGAGTACTTATATAGGACTAGGGTGGCTGACATGGCGTCATGGAGAACTTATATACGACTAGGTTGGGAGACATGGGGTCATTTAGTACTTATATGGGACATGGGGGGGTCACATGGGGTCATTGAGTACTTATATGGGACTAAAGTGGGTTACATGGGGTCATTGAGTACTTATATAGGACTAGGGTGGGTCACATGGGGTCATTATGAACTTATACTGGAATAGGGTGGGTCACATGGGGTCATTGAATACTTATATAGGACTAGGGTGGGTCACATGGGGTCATTGAGTACTTATATAAGACTAGGGTGGGTCACATTGGGTCATTGAGTACTTATATAGGACATGGGGGGGGGGGGTCGCATGGGGTCAATGAGTACTTATATAGGACTAGGGTGGGTCACATGGGGTCATTGAGTACTTATATAGGACTAGGGGGGTCACATGGGGACATTGAGTACTTATATAGGACTAGGGTGGCTGACCTGGGGTCATTGAGTACTTATATAGGACTAGGGGGGGTCACATGGGGTCTTGAGTACTTATATAGGACTAGGGGTGTCACATGGGGTCATTGAGTACTTATATAGGACATGGGGGGGGTCGCATGGGGTCATTGAGTACTTATTTGGACTAGGGGGGGTCACATGGGGTTATTGAGTACTTATATAGGACTAGGGTGGCTGACCTGGGGTCATTGAGTACTTATATAGGACTAGGGGGGGGGGGGGTCACATGGGGTCGTTGAGTACATATATAGGACTAGGGTGGGTCACATGGCGTCATGGAGAACTTATATACGACTAGGGTGGGAGACATGGGGTCATTTAGTACTTATATAGGACTAGGGGGGTTCACATGGGGTCATTGAGTACTTATATAGGACTAGGGTGTGTCACATGGGGTCATTGAGTACTTATATAGGACTAGGGTGGCTGACCTGGGGTCATTGAGTACTTATATAGGACTAGGGGGGGTCACATGGGGTCATTGAGTACTTATATAGGACATGGGGGGGGTCGCATGGGGTCATTGGGTACTTATATAGGACTAGGGTGGGTCACATGGGGTCATTGAGTACTTATATAAGTCTAGGGGGGGTCACATGGGGTCATTGAGTACTTATATAGGACTAGGGTGGCTGACCTGGGGCCATTGAGTACTTATATAGGACTAGGGGGGTCACATGGGGTCATTGAGTACTTATATAGGACTAGGGTGGCTCACATGGCGTCATGGAGAACTTATATACGACTAGGTTGGGAGACATGGGGTCATTTAGTACTTATATGGGACATGGGGGGGTCACATGGGGTCATTGAGTACTTATATGGGACTAAAGTGGGTTACATGGGGTCATTGAGTACTTATATAGGACTAGGGTGGGTCACATGGGGTCATTATGAACTTATACTGGAATAGGGTGGGTCACATGGGGACATTGAGTACTTATATAGGACTAGGGGGGTCACATGGGGTCATTGAGTACTTATATAGGACTAGGGGGGGTCACATGGTGTCATTGAGTACTTATATAGGACTAGGGTGGCTGACCTGGGGTCATTGAGTACTTATATAGGACTAGGGTGGGTCACATGGGGTCATTGAGTACTTATATAGGACTAGGGTGGGTCACATTCTGTCATTGAGTAGTTATATAGGACATGAGGGGGGGGGGGGGGGTTCGCATGGGGTCAATGAGTACTTATATAGGACTAGGGTGGGTCATATGGGGTCATTGAGTACTTATATAGCATTAGCGTAAGTCACATGGGGTCATTGAATACTTATATAGGACTAGGGTGGGTCACATGGGGTCATTGAGTACTTATATAAGACTAGGGTGGGTCACATTGGGTCATTGAGTACTTATATAGGACATGGGGGGGGGGGGTCGCATGGGGTCAATGAGTACTTATATAGGACTAGGGTGGGTCACATGGGGTCATTGAGTACTTATATAGGACTAGGGGGGGTCACATGGGGTCATTGAGTACTTATATAGGACTAGGGTGGCTGACCTGGGGTCATTGAGTACTTATATAGGACTAGGGGGGGGGGGGGTCACATGGGGTCGTTGATTACTTATATAGGACTGGGGTGGGTCACATGGCGTCATGGAGAACTTATATACGACTAGGGTGGGAGACAAGGGGTCATTTAGTACTTATATAGGACTAGGGGGGTCACATGGGGTCATTGAGTACTTATATAAGACTAGGGTGGCTGACCTGGGGTCATTGGGTACATATATAAGACTAAGGGGGGTCACATGGGGTCATTGAGTACTTATATAGGACTACGATGGGTCACATGGGGTCATTGAGTTCTTATATAGGTCTAGGGGGGGTCACATGGGGTCATTGAGTACTTATATAGGACTAGGGTGGCTGACCTGGGGCCATTGAGTACTTATATAGGACTAGGGGGGTCACATGGGGTCATTGAGTTCTTATATAGGACTAGGGTGGCTCACAAGGCGTCATGGAGAACTTATATACGACTAGGTTGGGAGACATGGGGTCATTTAGTACTTATATGGGAGATGGGGGGGTCACATGGGGTCATTGAGTACTTATATAGGACTAGGGTGGGTTACATGGGGTCATTGAGTACTTATATAGGACTAGGGTGGGTCACATGGGGTCATTATGAACTTATACAGAAAAAGGGTGGGTCACATGGGGTCATTGAGTACTTATATAGGACTAGGGGGGGTCACATGGGGTCATTGAGTACTTATATAGGACTAGGGTGGCTGACCTGGGGTCATTGAGTACTTATATAGGACTAGGGTGGGTCACATGGGGTCATTGAGTACTTATATAGGACTAGGGTGGATCACATTCGGTCATTGAGTACTTATATAGGACATGGGGGGGGGGGTCGCATGGGGTCAATGAGTACTTATATAGGACTAGGGTGGGTCACATGGGGTCATTGATTACTTATGTAGCACTAGGGTAAGTCACATGGGGTCATTGAATACTTATATAGGACTAGGGTGGGTCACATGAGGTCATTGAGTACTTATATAAGACTAGGGTGGGTCACATTGGGTCATTGAGTACTTATATAGGACATGGGGGGGGGGTCGCATGGGGTCAATGAGTACTTATATAGGACTAGGGTGGGTCACATGGGGTCATTGAGTACTTATATAGGACTAGGGGGGGTCACATGGGGTCATTGAGTACTTATATAGGACTAGGGTGGCTGACCTGGGGTCATTGAGTACTTATATAGGACTAGGGGGGGGGTCACATGGGTCGTTGAGTACTTATATAGGACTAGGGTGGCTCACATGGCGTCATGGAGAACTTATATACGACTAGGTTGGGAGACATGGGGTCATTTAGTACTTATATGGGACATGGGGGGTCACATGGGGTCATTGAGTACTTATATAGGACTAGGGTGGCTCACATGGCGTCATGGAGAACTTATATAAGACTAGGTTGGGAGACATGGGGTCATTTAGTACTTATATGGGACATGGGGGGTCACATGGGGTCATTTAGTACTTATATAGGACTAGGGTGGGTCACATGGGGTCATTGAGTACTTATGTAGCACTAGGGTAAGTCACATGGGTTCATTGAATACTTGTATAGGACTAGGGTGGGTCACATGGGGTCATTGAGTACTTATATAAGACTAGGGTGGGTCACATGGGGTTATTGAGTACTTATATAGGACTAGGGTGGCTGACCTGGGGTCATTGAGTACTTATATAGGACTAGGGGGGGGTCACATGGGGTCGTTGAGTACTTATATAGGACTAGGGTGGGTCACATGGCGTCATGGAGAACTTATATACGACTAGGGTGGGAGACATGGGGTCATTTAGTACTTATATAGGACTAGGGGGGTTCACATGGGGTCATTGAGTACTTATATAGGACTAGGGGGTGTCACATGGGGTCATTGAGTACTTATATAGGACTAGGGTGGCTGACCTGGGGTCATTGAGTACTTATATAGGACTAGGGGGGGTCACATGGGGTCATTGAGTACTTATATAGGACATGGGGGGGGTCGCATGGGGTCATTGAGTACTTATATAGGACTAGGGTGGGTCACATGGGGTCATTGAGTACTTATATAGGTCTAGGGGGGGTCACATGGGGTCATTGAGTACTTATATAGGACTAGGGTGGCTGACCTGGGGCCATTGAGTACTTATATGGGACTAGGGGGGTCACATGGGGTCATTGAGTACTTATATAGGACTAGGGTGGCTCACATGGCGTCATGGAGAACTTATATACGACTAGGTTGGGAGACATGGGGTCATTTAGTACTTATATGGGACATGGGGGGGTCACATGGGGTCATTGAGTACTTATATGGGACTAAAGTGGGTTACATGGGGTCATTGAGTACTTATATAGGACTAGGGTGGGTCACATGGGGTCATTATGAACTTATACTGGAATAGGGTGGGTCACATGGGGTCATTGAATACTTATATAGGACTAGGGTGGGTCACATGGGGTCATTGAGTACTTATATAAGACTAGGGTGGGTCACATTGGGTCATTGAGTACTTATATAGGACATGGGGGGGGGGTCGCATGGGGTCAATGAGTACTTATATAGGACTATGGTGGGTCACATGGGGTCATTGAGTACTTATATAGGACTAGGGGGGTCACATGGGGACATTGAGTACTTATATAGGACTAGGGTGGCTGACCTGGGGTCATTGAGTACTTATATAGGACTAGGGGGGGTCACATGGGGTCTTGAGTACTTATATAGGACTAGGGGTGTCACATGGGGTCATTGAGTACTTATATAGGACATGGGGGGGTCGCATGGGGTCATTGAGTACTTATATAGGACTAGGGTGGGTCACATGGGGTCGTTGAGTACTTATATAGCACTAGGGTAAGTCACATGGGATCATTGAATACTTATATAGGACTAGGGTGGGTCACATGGGGTCATTGAGTACTTATATAGGACTAGGGTGGGTCACATGGGGTCATTATGAACTTATACAGGAATAGGGTGGGTCACATGGGGTCATTGAGTACTTATATAGGACTAGAGGGGTCACATGGGGTCATTGAGTACTTATATAGGATTAGGGTGGGTCACATGGCGTCATGGAGAACTTATATACGACTAGGGTGGGAG
This sequence comes from Prorops nasuta, assembly GCF_024137725.1. NCBI lineage: Eukaryota > Metazoa > Arthropoda > Insecta > Hymenoptera > Bethylidae > Prorops > Prorops nasuta. The sequence goes on from NW_027116899.1 coordinate 53,796, forward strand.
ACAAGGGGTCATTTAGTACTTATATAGGACTAGGGGGGTCACATGGGGTCATTGAGTACTTATATAGGACTAGGGGGGGGTCACATGGGGTCAGTGAGTACTTATATAGGACTAGGGTGGCTGACCTGGGGTCATTGAGTACTTATATAGGACTAGGGGGGGTCACATGGGGTCAGTGAGTACTTATATAGGACTAGGGGTGTCACATGGGGTCATTGAGTACTTATATAGGACTAGGGAGGGTCACATGGGGTCATTGAGTACTTATATAGGACTAGGGTGGCTGACCTGGGGTCATTGAGTACTTATATAGGACTAGGGTGGGTCACATGGCGTCATGGAGAACTTATATACGATTAGGGTGGGAGACATGGGGACATTGAGTACTTATATAGGACTAGGGTGGGTCACATGGGGTCATTGAGTACTTATATAAGACTAGGGTGGGTCACATTGGGTCATTGAGTACTTATATAGGACTAGGGGGGTCACATGGGGTCATTGAGTACTTATATAGGACTAGGGGTGTCACATGGGGTCATTGAGTACTTATATAGGACATGGGGGGGGTCGCATGGGGTCATTGAGTACTTATATAGGACTAGGGTGGGTCACATGGGGTCATTGAGTACTTATATAGCACTAGGGTAAGTCACATGGGGTCATTGAATACTTATATAGGACTAGGGTGGGTCACATGGGGTCATTGAGTACTTATATAAGACTAGGGTGGGTCACATTGGGTCATTGAGTACTTATATAGGACTAGGGTGGGTCACATGGGGTCATTATGAACTTATACAGGAATAGGGTGGGTCACATGGGGTCATTGAGTACTTATATAGGACTAGGGGGGTCACATGGGGTCATTGAGTACTTATATAGGACTAGGGGGGGTCACATGGGGTCATTGAGTACTTATATAGGACTAGGGTGGCTGACCTGGGGTCATTGAGTACTTATATAGGACTAGGGTGGGTCACATTCTGTCATTGAGTACTTATATAGGACATGGGGGGGGGGGGGGTTCGCATTGGGTCAATGAGTACTTATATAGGACTAGGGTGGGTCACATGGGGTCATTGAGTACTTATATAGCACTAGCGTAAGTCACATGGGGTCATTGAATACTTATATAGGACTAGGGTGGGTCACATGGGGTCATTGAGTACTTATATAAGACTAGGGTGGGTCACATTGGGTCATTGAGTACTTATATAGGACATGGGGGGGGGGGTCGCATGGGGTCAATGAGTACTTATATAGGACTAGGGTGGGTCACACGGGGTCCTTGAGTACTTATATAGGACTAGGGTGGGTCACATGGGGTCACTGAGTACTTATATAGGACTAGGGTGGCTGACCTGGGGTTATTGAGTACTTATATAGGACTAGGGGGGGTCGCATGGGGTCATTGAGTACTTATATAGGACTAGGGGGGTCACATGGGGTCATTGAGTACTTATATAGGACTAGGGTGGCTCACATGGCGTCATGGAGAACTTATATACGACTAGGTTGGGAGACATGGGGTCATTTAGTACTTATATGGGACATGGGGGGGTCACATGGGGTCATTGAGTACTTATATAGGAATAGGGTGGGTCACATGGGGTCATTGAGTACTTATATAGGACTAGGGGGGGTCACATGCGGTCATTGAATACTTATATAGGACTAGGTGGGTTCACATGGGGTCATTGAGTACTTATATAGGACTAGGGGGGGTCACATGGGGTCGTTGAGTACTTATATAGGACTAGGGTGGGTCACATGGCGTCATGGAGAACTTATATACGACTAGGGTGGGAGACATGGGGTCATTTAGCACTTATATAGGACTAGGGGGGGTCACATGGGGTCATTGAGTACTTATATAGGACTAGGGGGGGTCACATGGGGTCATTGAGTACTTATATAGGACTAGGGGGATTCACATGGGGTCATTGAGTACTTATATAGGACTAGGGGGGGTCACATGGGGTCATTGTGTAATTATATAGGACTAGGGTGGCTGACCTGGGGTCATTGAGTACTTATATAGGACTAGGGGTGGTCACATGGGGTCATTGAGTACTTATATAGGACTAGGGTGGGTCACATGGCGTCATGGAGAACTTATATACGACTAGGGTGGGAGACATTGGGTCATTTAGTACTTATATAGGACTAGGGTGGGTCACATGGGGTCATTGTGAACTTATATAAGACTAGGGTGGGTCACATGTGGTCATTGAGTACTTATATAGGACTATGGTGGGTCACATGCCGTCATTGAGTACTTATATAGGACTAGGGTAGGTCACATGGGGTCATTCAGTACTTATATAGGACTAGGGTGGGTCACATGGGGTCAATGAGTACTTATATAAGACTAGGGTGGGTCACATGCGGTCATTGAGTACTTATATAGGACTAGGGTGGGTCATATTCGGTCATTGAGTACTTATATAGGACATGGGGGGGGGGGGTCGCATGGGGTCAATGAGTACTTATATAGGACTAGGGTGGGTCACATGGGGTCATTGAGTACTTATGTAGCACTAGGGTAAGTCACATTCGGTCATTGATTACTTATATAGGACATGGGGGGGGGGGGGGGGTTCGCATGGGGTCAATGAGTACTTATATAGGACTAGGGTGGGTCACATGGGGTCATTGGGTACTTATATAGCACTAGGGTAAGTCACATGGGGTCATTGAATACTTATATAGTACTAGGGTGGGTCACATGGGGTCATTGAGTACTTATATAAGACTAGGGTGGGTCACATTGGGTCATTGAGTACTTATATAGGACATGGGGGGGGGGTCGCATGGGGTCAATGAGTACTTATATAGGACTAGGGTGGGTCACATGGGGTCATTGAGTACTTATATAGGACTAGGGGGGGTCACATGGGGTCATTGAGTACTTATATAGGACTAGGGTGGCTGACCTGGGGTCATTGAGTACTTATATAGGACTAGGGGGGGGGGGGTCACATGGGGTCATTGAGTACTTATATAGGACTAGGGGGGGTCACATGGGGTCATTGAATAATTATATAGGACTAGGGGGGTTCACATGGGGTCATTGAGTACTTATATAGGACTAGGGGGGGTCACATGGGGTCGTTGAGTACTTATATAGGACTAGGGTGGGTCACATGGCGTTATGGAGAACTTATATACGACTAGGGTGGGAGACATGGGGTCATTTAGTACTTATATAGGATTAGGGGGGGTCACATGGGGTCATTGAGTACTTATATAGGACTAGGGTGGCTGACCTGGGGTCATTGAGTACTTATATAGGACTAGGGGGGGTCACATGGGGTCATTGAGTACTTATGTAGAACTAGGGGTGTCACATGGGGTAATTGAGTACTTATATAGGACATGGGGGGGTCGCATGGGGTCATTGAGTACTTATATAGGACTAGGGTGGGTCACATGGGGTCATTGAGTACTTATAGAGGACATGGGGGGGTCACGTGGGTTCATTGAGTACTTATATAGGACTAGGGTGGGTCACATGGGGTCATTGAGTACTTATATAGGACTAGGGGGATTCACATGGGGTCATTGAGTACTTATATTGGACTAGGGGGGGTCACATGGGGTCATTGTGTAATTATATAGGACTAGGGTGGCTGACCTGGGGCATTGAGTACTTATATAGGACTAGGGGTGGTCACATGGGGTCATTGAATACTTATATAGGACTAGGGTGGGTCACATGGCGTCATGGAGAACTTATATACGACTAGGGTGGGAGACATTGGGTCATTTAGTACTTATATAGGACATGGGGGGGTCACATGGGGTCATTGAGTACTTATATAGGACTAGGGTGGGTCACATAGCGTCATGGAGAACTTATATACGACTAGGGTGGGTCACATGGGGTCATTGTGAACTTATATAGGACTAGGGTGGGTGACATGGGGTCATTTAGTACTTATATAGGACTAGGGTGGGTCACATGGGGTCATTAAGTACTAATGTAGCACTAGGGTAAGTCACATGGGGTCATTGAATACTTATATAGGACTAGGGTGGGTCACATGGGGTCATTGAGTACTTATATAGGACTAGGGGGGGTCACATGGGGTCATTGTGTAATTATATAGGACTAGGGTGGCTGACCTGGGGTCATTGAGTACTTATATAGGACTAGGGGTGGTCACATGGGGTCATTGAATACTTATATAGGACTAGGGTGGGTCACATGGCGTCATGGAGAACTTATATACGACTAGGGTGGGAGACATTGGGTCATTTAGTACTTATATAGGACATGGGGGGGGTCACATGGGGTCATTGAGTACTTATATAGGACTAGGGTGGGTCACATGGGGTCATTGTGAACTTATATAGGACTAGGGTGGGTGACATGGGGTCATTTAGTACTTATATAGGACTAGGGTGGGTCACATGGGGTCATTGAGTACTTATATAAGACTAGGGTGGGTCACATGTGGTCATTGAGTACTTATATAGGACTATGGTGGGTCACATGCCGTCATTGAGTACTTATATAGGACTAGGGTGGGTCACATGGGGTCATTCAGTACTTATATAGGACTAGGGTGGGTCACATGGGGTCATTGAGTACTTATATAAGACTAGGGTGTGTCACATGGGGTCATTGAGTACTTATATAGGAATAGGGTGGGTCACATGCGGTCACTGAGTACTTATATAGGACTAGGTTGGGTCATATTCGGTCATTGAGTACTTATATAGGACATGGGGGGGGGGGTCGCATGGGGTCAATTAGTACCTATATAGGACTAGGGTGGGTCACATGGGGTCATTGAATACTTATATAGGACTAGGGTGGGTCACATGGGGTCATTGAGTACTTATATAAGAATAGGGTGGGTCACATTGGGTCATTGAGTACTTATATAGGACATGGGGGGGGGTCGCATGGGGTCAATGAGTACTTATATAGGACTAGGGTGGGTCACATTGGGTCATTGAGTACTTATATAGGACTAGGGGGGGTCACATGGGGTCATTCAGTACTTATATAGGACTAGGGTGGCTGACCTGGGGTCATTGAGTACTTATATAAGACTAGGGGGGGGGGGGGGTCACATGGGGTCGTTGAGTACTTATATAGGACTAGGGGGGGTCACATGGGGTCATTGAGTACTTATATAGGACTAGGGGGATTCACATGGGGTCATTGAGTACTTATATAGGACTAGGGGGGGTCACATGGGGTCATTGTTTAATTATATAGGACTAGGGTGGCTGACCTGGGGTCATTGAGTACTTATATAGGACTAGGGGTAGTCACATGGGGTCATTGAGTACTTATATAGGACTAGGGTGGGTTACATGGGGTGATTGTGAACTTATATAGGAATAGGGTGGGTCACATGGGGTCATTGAGTACTTATATAGGACTAGGGGGGGTCACATGGGGTCATTGAGTACTTATATAGGACTAGGGGGGGTCACATGTGGTCATTGATTACTTATATAGGACTAGGGTGGCTGACCTGGGGTCATTGAGTACATATATAGGAGTAGGGGTGGCACATGGGGTCATTGAGTACATATATAGGACTAGGGTGGGTCACATGGCGTCATGGAGAACTTATATACGACTAGGGTGGGAGACATGGGGTCATTTAGTACTTATATAGGACTAGGGGGGTTCACATGGGGTCATTGAGTACTTATATAGGACTAGGGTGTGTCACATGGGGTCATTGAGTACTTATATAGGACTAGGGTGGCTGACCTGGGGTCATTGAGTACTTATATAGGACTAGGGGGGGTCACATGGGGTCATTGAGTACTTATATAGGACATGGGGGGGTCGCATGGGGTCATTGGGTACTTATATAGGACTAGGGTGGGTCACATGGGGTCATTGAGTACTTATATAAGTCTAGGGGGGGTCACATGGGGTCATTGAGTACTTATATAGGACTAGGGTGGCTGACCTGGGGCCATTGAGTACTTATATAGGACTAGGGGGGTCACATGGGGTCATTGAGTACTTATATAGGACTAGGGTGGCTCACATGGCGTCATGGAGAACTTATATACGACTAGGTTGGGAGACATGGGGTCATTTAGTACTTATATGGGACATGGGGGGGTCACATGGGGTCATTGAGTACTTATATGGGACTAAAGTGGGTTACATGGGGTCATTGAGTACTTATATAGGACTAGGGTGGGTCACATGGGGTCATTATGAACTTATACTGGAATAGGGTGGGTCACATGGGGACATTGAGTACTTATATAGGACTAGGGGGGTCACATGGGGTCATTGAGTACTTATATAGGACTAGGGGGGGTCACATGGTGTCATTGAGTACTTATATAGGACTAGGGTGGCTGACCTGGGGTCATTGAGTACTTATATAGGACTAGGGTGGGTCACATGGGGTCATTGAGTACTTATATAGGACTAGGGTGGGTCACATTCTGTCATTGAGTAGTTATATAGGACATGAGGGGGGGGGGGTTCGCATGGGGTCAATGAGTACTTATATAGGACTAGGGTGGGTCATATGGGGTCATTGAGTACTTATATAGCATTAGCGTAAGTCACATGGGGTCATTGAATACTTATATAGGACTAGGGTGGGTCACATGGGGTCATTGAGTACTTATATAAGACTAGGGTGGGTCACATTGGGTCATTGAGTACTTATATAGGACATGGGGGGGGGGGGTCGCATGGGGTCAATGAGTACTTATATAGGACTAGGGTGGGTCACATGGGGTCATTGAGTACTTATATAGGACTAGGGGGGGTCACATGGGGTCATTGAGTACTTATATAGGACTAGGGTGGCTGACCTGGGGTCATTGAGTACTTATATAGGACTAGGGGGGGGGGGTCACATGGGGTCGTTGATTACTTATATAGGACTGGGGTGGGTCACATGGCGTCATGGAGAACTTATATACGACTAGGGTGGGAGACAAGGGGTCATTTAGTACTTATATAGGACTAGGGGGGTCACATGGGGTCATTGAGTACTTATATAAGACTAGGGTGGCTGACCTGGGGTCATTGGGTACATATATAAGACTAAGGGGGGTCACATGGGGTCATTGAGTACTTATATAGGACTACGATGGGTCACATGGGGTCATTGAGTTCTTATATAGGTCTAGGGGGGGTCACATGGGGTCATTGAGTACTTATATAGGACTAGGGTGGCTGACCTGGGGCCATTGAGTACTTATATAGGACTAGGGGGGTCACATGGGGTCATTGAGTTCTTATATAGGACTAGGGTGGCTCACAAGGCGTCATGGAGAACTTATATACGACTAGGTTGGGAGACATGGGGTCATTTAGTACTTATATGGGACATGGGGGGGTCACATGGGGTCATTGAGTACTTATATAGGACTAGGGTGGGTTACATGGGGTCATTGAGTACTTATATAGGACTAGGGTGGGTCACATGGGGTCATTATGAACTTATACAGAAAAAGGGTGGGTCACATGGGGTCATTGAGTACTTATATAGGACTAGGGGGGGTCACATGGGGTCATTGAGTACTTATATAGGACTAGGGTGGCTGACCTGGGGTCATTGAGTACTTATATAGGACTAGGGTGGGTCACATGGGGTCATTGAGTACTTATATAGGACTAGGGTGGATCACATTCGGTCATTGAGTACTTATATAGGACATGGGGGGGGGGGGGTCGCATGGGGTCAATGAGTACTTATATAGGACTAGGGTGGGTCACATGGGGTCATTGATTACTTATGTAGCACTAGGGTAAGTCACATGGGGTCATTGAATACTTATATAGGACTAGGGTGGGTCACATGAGGTGATTGAGTACTTATATAAGACTAGGGTGGGTCACATTGGGTCATTGAGTACTTATATAGGACATGGGGGGGGGGTCGCATGGGGTCAATGAGTACTTATATAGGACTAGGGTGGGTCACATGGGGTCATTGAGTACTTATATAGGACTAGGGGGGGTCACATGGGGTCATTGAGTACTTATATAGGACTAGGGTGGCTGACCTGGGGTCATTGAGTACTTATATAGGACTAGGGGGGGGGTCACATGGGTCGTTGAGTACTTATATAGGACTAGGGTGGCTCACATGGCGTCATGGAGAACTTATATACGACTAGGTTGGGAGACATGGGGTCATTTAGTACTTATATGGGACATGGGGGGTCACATGGGGTCATTGAGTACTTATATAGGACTAGGGTGGCTCACATGGCGTCATGGAGAACTTATATAAGACTAGGTTGGGAGACATGGGGTCATTTAGTACTTATATGGGACATGGGGGGTCACATGGGGTCATTTAGTACTTATATAGGACTAGGGTGGGTCACATGGGGTCATTGAGTACTTATGTAGCACTAGGGTAAGTCACATGGGTTCATTGAATACTTGTATAGGACTAGGGTGGGTCACATGGGGTCATTGAGTACTTATATAAGACTAGGGTGGGTCACATGGGGTTATTGAGTACTTATATAGGACTAGGGTGGCTGACCTGGGGTCATTGAGTACTTATATAGGACTAGGGGGGGGTCACATGGGGTCGTTGAGTACTTATATAGGACTAGGGTGGGTCACATGGCGTCATGGAGAACTTATATACGACTAGGGTGGGAGACATGGGGTCATTTAGTACTTATATAGGACTAGGGGGGTTCACATGGGGTCATTGAGTACTTATATAGGACTAGGGGGTGTCACATGGGGTCATTGAGTACTTATATAGGACTAGGGTGGCTGACCTGGGGTCATTGAGTACTTATATAGGACTAGGGGGGGTCACATGGGGTCATTGAGTACTTATATAGGACATGGGGGGGTCGCATGGGGTCATTGAGTACTTATATAGGACTAGGGTGGGTCACATGGGGTCATTGAGTACTTATATAGGTCTAGGGGGGGTCACATGGGGTCATTGAGTACTTATATAGGACTAGGGTGGCTGACCTGGGGCCATTGAGTACTTATATGGGACTAGGGGGGTCACATGGGGTCATTGAGTACTTATATAGGACTAGGGTGGCTCACATGGCGTCATGGAGAACTTATATACGACTAGGTTGGGAGACATGGGGTCATTTAGTACTTATATGGGACATGGGGGGGTCACATGGGGTCATTGAGTACTTATATGGGACTAAAGTGGGTTACATGGGGTCATTGAGTACTTATATAGGACTAGGGTGGGTCACATGGGGTCATTATGAACTTATACTGGAATAGGGTGGGTCACATGGGGTCATTGAATACTTATATAGGACTAGGGTGGGTCACATGGGGTCATTGAGTACTTATATAAGACTAGGGTGGGTCACATTGGGTCATTGAGTACTTATATAGGACATGGGGGGGGGGGTCGCATGGGGTCAATGAGTACTTATATAGGACTAGGGTGGGTCACATGGGGTCATTGAGTACTTATATAGGACTAGGGGGGTCACATGGGGACATTGAGTACTTATATAGGACTAGGGTGGCTGACCTGGGGTCATTGAGTACTTATATAGGACTAGGGGGGGTCGCATGGGGTCATTGAGTACTTATATAGGACTAGGGTGGGTCACATGGGGTCGTTGAGTACTTATATAGCACTAGGGTAAGTCACATGGGATCATTGAATACTTATATAGGACTAGGGTGGGTCACATGGGGTCATTGAGTACTTATATAGGACTAGGGTGGGTCACATGGGGTCATTATGAACTTATACAGGAATAGGGTGGGTCACATGGGGTCATTGAGTACTTATATAGGACTAGAGGGGTCACATGGGGTCATTGAGTACTTATATAGGATTAGGGTGGGTCACATGGCGTCATGGAGAACTTATATACGACTAGGGTGGGAGACAAGGGGTCATTTAGTACTTATATAGGACTAGGGGGGTCACATGGGGTCATTGAGTACTTATATAGGACTAGGGGGGGGTCACATGGGGTCAGTGAGTACTTATATAGGACTAGGGTGGCTGACCTGGGGTCATTGAGTACTTATATAGGACTAGGGGGGGTCACATGGGGTCAGTGAGTACTTATATAGGACTAGGGGTGTCACATGGGGTCATTGAGTACTTATATAGGACTAGGGAGGGTCACATGGGGTCATTGAGTACTTATATAGGACTAGGGTGGCTGACCTGGGGTCATTGAGTACTTATATAGGACTAGGGTGGGTCACATGGCGTCATGGAGAACTTATATACGATTAGGGTGGGAGACATGGGGACATTGAGTACTTATATAGGACTAGGGTGGGTCACATGGGGTCATTGAGTACTTATATAAGACTAGGGTGGGTCACATTGGGTCATTGAGTACTTATATAGGACTAGGGGGGGTCACATGGGGTCATTGAGTACTTATATAGGACTAGGGGTGTCACATGGGGTCATTGAGTACTTATATAGGACATGGGGGGGTCGCATGGGGTCATTGAGTACTTATATAGGACTAGGGTGGGTCACATGGGGTCATTGAGTACTTATATAGCACTAGGGTAAGTCACATGGGGTCATTGAATACTTATATAGGACTAGGGTGGGTCACATGGGGTCATTGAGTACTTATATAAGACTAGGGTGGGTCACATTGGGTCATTGAGTACTTATATAGGACTAGGGTGGGTCACATGGGGTCATTATGAACTTATACAGGAATAGGGTGGGTCACATGGGGTCATTGAGTACTTATATAGGACTAGGGGGGTCACATGGGGTCATTGAGTACTTATATAGGACTAGGGGGGGTCACATGGGGTCATTGAGTACTTATATAGGACTAGGGTGGCTGACCTGGGGTCATTGAGTACTTATATAGGACTAGGGTGGGTCACATGGGGTCATTGAGTACTTATATAGGACTAGGGTGGGTCACATTCTGTCATTGAGTACTTATATAGGACATGGGGGGGGGGGGGGTTCGCATTGGGTCAATGAGTACTTATATAGGACTAGGGTGGGTCACATGGGGTCATTGAGTACTTATATAGCACTAGCGTAAGTCACATGGGGTCATTGAATACTTATATAGGACTAGGGTGGGTCACATGGGGTCATTGAGTACTTATATAAGACTAGGGTGGGTCACATTGGGTCATTGAGTACTTATATAGGACATGGGGGGGGGGGTCGCATGGGGTCAATGAGTACTTATATAGGACTAGGGTGGGTCACACGGGGTCCTTGAGTACTTATATAGGACTAGGGTGGGTCACATGGGGTCACTGAGTACTTATATAGGACTAGGGTGGCTGACCTGGGGTTATTGAGTACTTATATAGGACTAGGGGGGGTCGCATGGGGTCATTGAGTACTTATATAGGACTAGGGGGGTCACATGGGGTCATTGAGTACTTATATAGGACTAGGGTGGCTCACATGGCGTCATGGAGAACTTATATACGACTAGGTTGGGAGACATGGGGTCATTTAGTACTTATATGGGACATGGGGGGGTCACATGGGGTCATTGAGTACTTATATAGGAATAGGGTGGGTCACATGGGGTCATTGAGTACTTATATAGGACTAGGGGGGGTCACATGCGGTCATTGAATACTTATATAGGACTAGGTGGGTTCACATGGGGTCATTGAGTACTTATATAGGACTAGGGGGGGTCACATGGGGTCGTTGAGTACTTATATAGGACTAGGGTGGGTCACATGGCGTCATGGAGAACTTATATACGACTAGGGTGGGAGACATGGGGTCATTTAGCACTTATATAGGACTAGGGGGGGTCACATGGGGTCATTGAGTACTTATATAGGACTAGGGGGGGTCACATGGGGTCATTGAGTACTTATATAGGACTAGGGGGATTCACATGGGGTCATTGAGTACTTATATAGGACTAGGGGGGGTCACATGGGGTCATTGTGTAATTATATAGGACTAGGGTGGCTGACCTGGGGTCATTGAGTACTTATATAGGACTAGGGGTGGTCACATGGGGTCATTGAGTACTTATATAGGACTAGGGTGGGTCACATGGCGTCATGGAGAACTTATATACGACTAGGGTGGGAGACATTGGGTCATTTAGTACTTATATAGGACTAGGGTGGGTCACATGGGGTCATTGTGAACTTATATAAGACTAGGGTGGGTCACATGTGGTCATTGAGTACTTATATAGGACTATGGTGGGTCACATGCCGTCATTGAGTACTTATATAGGACTAGGGTAGGTCACATGGGGTCATTCAGTACTTATATAGGACTAGGGTGGGTCACATGGGGTCAATGAGTACTTATATAAGACTAGGGTGGGTCACATGCGGTCATTGAGTACTTATATAGGACTAGGGTGGGTCATATTCGGTCATTGAGTACTTATATAGGACATGGGGGGGGGGGGTCGCATGGGGTCAATGAGTACTTATATAGGACTAGGGTGGGTCACATGGGGTCATTGAGTACTTATGTAGCACTAGGGTAAGTCACATTCGGTCATTGATTACTTATATAGGACATGGGGGGGGGGGGGTTCGCATGGGGTCAATGAGTACTTATATAGGACTAGGGTGGGTCACATGGGGTCATTGGGTACTTATATAGCACTAGGGTAAGTCACATGGGGTCATTGAATACTTATATAGTACTAGGGTGGGTCACATGGGGTCATTGAGTACTTATATAAGACTAGGGTGGGTCACATTGGGTCATTGAGTACTTATATAGGACATGGGGGGGGGGGTCGCATGGGGTCAATGAGTACTTATATAGGACTAGGGTGGGTCACATGGGGTCATTGAGTACTTATATAGGACTAGGGGGGGTCACATGGGGTCATTGAGTACTTATATAGGACTAGGGTGGCTGACCTGGGGTCATTGAGTACTTATATAGGACTAGGGGGGGGGGGGTCACATGGGGTCATTGAGTACTTATATAGGACTAGGGGGGGTCACATGGGGTCATTGAATAATTATATAGGACTAGGGGGGTTCACATGGGGTCATTGAGTACTTATATAGGACTAGGGGGGGTCACATGGGGTCGTTGAGTACTTATATAGGACTAGGGTGGGTCACATGGCGTTATGGAGAACTTATATACGACTAGGGTGGGAGACATGGGGTCATTTAGTACTTATATAGGATTAGGGGGGGTCACATGGGGTCATTGAGTACTTATATAGGACTAGGGTGGCTGACCTGGGGTCATTGAGTACTTATATAGGACTAGGGGGGGTCACATGGGGTCATTGAGTACTTATGTAGAACTAGGGGTGTCACATGGGTTAATTGAGTACTTATATAGGACATGGGGGGGTCGCATGGGGTCATTGAGTACTTATATAGGACTAGGGTGGGTCACATGGGGTCATTGAGTACTTATAGAGGACATGGGGGGGTCACGTGGGTTCATTGAGTACTTATATAGGACTAGGGTGGGTCACATGGGGTCATTGAGTACTTATATAGGACTAGGGGGATTCACATGGGGTCATTGAGTACTTATATTGGACTAGGGGGGGTCACATGGGGTCATTGTGTAATTATATAGGACTAGGGTGGCTGACCTGGGGCATTGAGTACTTATATAGGACTAGGGGTGGTCACATGGGGTCATTGAGTACTTATATAGGACTAGGGTGGGTCACATAGCGTCATGGAGAACTTATATACGACTAGGGTGGGTCACATGGGGTCATTGTGAACTTATATAGGACTAGGGTGGGTGACATGGGGTCATTTAGTACTTATATAGGACTAGGGTGGGTCACATGGGGTCATTAAGTACTAATGTAGCACTAGGGTAAGTCACATGGGGTCATTGAATACTTATATAGGACTAGGGTGGGTCACATGGGGTCATTGAGTACTTATATAGGACTAGGGGGGGTCACATGGGGTCATTGTGTAATTATATAGGACTAGGGTGGCTGACCTGGGTCATTGAGTACTTATATAGGACTAGGGGTGGTCACATGGGGTCATTGAATACTTATATAGGACTAGGGTGGGTCACATGGCGTCATGGAGAACTTATATACGACTAGGGTGGGAGACATTGGGTCATTTAGTACTTATATAGGACATGGGGGGGTCACATGGGGTCATTGAGTACTTATATAGGACTAGGGTGGGTCACATGGGGTCATTGTGAACTTATATAGGACTAGGGTGGGTGACATGGGGTCATTTAGTACTTATATAGGACTAGGGTGGGTCACATGGGGTCATTGAGTACTTATATAAGACTAGGGTGGGTCACATGTGGTCATTGAGTACTTATATAGGACTATGGTGGGTCACATGCCGTCATTGAGTACTTATATAGGACTAGGGTGGGTCACATGGGGTCATTCAGTACTTATATAGGACTAGGGTGGGTCACATGGGGTCATTGAGTACTTATATAAGACTAGGGTGTGTCACATGGGGTCATTGAGTACTTATATAGGAATAGGGTGGGTCACATGCGGTCACTGAGTACTTATATAGGACTAGGTTGGGTCATATTCGGTCATTGAGTACTTATATAGGACATGGGGGGGGGGTCGCATGGGGTCAATTAGTACCTATATAGGACTAGGGTGGGTCACATGGGGTCATTGAATACTTATATAGGACTAGGGTGGGTCACATGGGGTCATTGAGTACTTATATAAGAATAGGGTGGGTCACATTGGGTCATTGAGTACTTATATAGGACATGGGGGGGGGGTCGCATGGGGTCAATGAGTACTTATATAGGACTAGGGTGGGTCACATTGGGTCATTGAGTACTTATATAGGACTAGGGGGGGTCACATGGGGTCATTCAGTACTTATATAGGACTAGGGTGGCTGACCTGGGGTCATTGAGTACTTATATAAGACTAGGGGGGGGGGGGGGTCACATGGGGTCGTTGAGTACTTATATAGGACTAGGGTGGGTCACATGGGGTCATTGAGTACTTATATAAGACTAGGGTGGGTCACATGGGGTCATTGAGTACTTATATAGGACTAGGGGGGGTCACATGGGGTCATTGAGTACTTATATAGGACTAGGGGGATTCACATGGGGTCATTGAGTACTTATATAGGACTAGGGGGGGTCACATGGGGTCATTGTTTAATTATATAGGACTAGGGTGGCTGACCTGGGGTCATTGAGTACTTATATAGGACTAGGGGTGGTCACATGGGGTCATTGAGTACTTATATAGGACTAGGGTGGGTTACATGGGGTGATTGTGAACTTATATAGGAATAGGGTGGGTCACATGGGGTCATTGAGTACTTATATAGGACTAGGGGGGGTCACATGGGGTCATTGAGTACTTATATAGGACTAGGGGGGGTCACATGTGGTCATTGATTACTTATATAGGACTAGGGTGGCTGACCTGGGGTCATTGAGTACATATATAGGAGTAGGGGTGGCACATGGGGTCATTGAGTACATATATAGGACTAGGGTGGGTCACATGGCGTCATGGAGAACTTATATACGACTAGGGTGGGAGACATGGGGTCATTTAGTACTTATATAGGACTAGGGGGGTTCACATGGGGTCATTGAGTACTTATATAGGACTAGGGTGTGTCACATGGGGTCATTGAGTACTTATATAGGACTAGGGTGGCTGACCTGGGGTCATTGAGTACTTATATAGGACTAGGGGGGGTCACATGGGGTCATTGAGTACTTATATAGGACATGGGGGGGTCGCATGGGGTCATTGGGTACTTATATAGGACTAGGGTGGGTCACATGGGGTCATTGAGTACTTATATAAGTCTAGGGGGGGTCACATGGGGTCATTGAGTACTTATATAGGACTAGGGTGGCTGACCTGGGGCCATTGAGTACTTATATAGGACTAGGGGGGTCACATGGGGTCATTGAGTACTTATATAGGACTAGGGTGGCTCACATGGCGTCATGGAGAACTTATATACGACTAGGTTGGGAGACATGGGGTCATTTAGTACTTATATGGGACATGGGGGGGTCACATGGGGTCATTGAGTACTTATATGGGACTAAAGTGGGTTACATGGGGTCATTGAGTACTTATATAGGACTAGGGTGGGTCACATGGGGTCATTATGAACTTATACTGGAATAGGGTGGGTCACATGGGGACATTGAGTACTTATATAGGACTAGGGGGGTCACATGGGGTCATTGAGTACTTATATAGGACTAGGGGGGGTCACATGGTGTCATTGAGTACTTATATAGGACTAGGGTGGCTGACCTGGGGTCATTGAGTACTTATATAGGACTAGGGTGGGTCACATGGGGTCATTGAGTACTTATATAGGACTAGGGTGGGTCACATTCTGTCATTGAGTAGTTATATAGGACATGAGGGGGGGGGGGGTTCGCATGGGGTCAATGAGTACTTATATAGGACTAGGGTGGGTCATATGGGGTCATTGAGTACTTATATAGCATTAGCGTAAGTCACATGGGGTCATTGAATACTTATATAGGACTAGGGTGGGTCACATGGGGTCATTGAGTACTTATATAAGACTAGGGTGGGTCACATTGGGTCATTGAGTACTTATATAGGACATGGGGGGGGGGTCGCATGGGGTCAATGAGTACTTATATAGGACTAGGGTGGGTCACATGGGGTCATTGAGTACTTATATAGGACTAGGGGGGGTCACATGGGGTCATTGAGTACTTATATAGGACTAGGGTGGCTGACCTGGGGTCATTGAGTACTTATATAGGACTAGGGGGGGGGGGTCACATGGGGTCGTTGATTACTTATATAGGACTGGGGTGGGTCACATGGCGTCATGGAGAACTTATATACGACTAGGGTGGGAGACAAGGGGTCATTTAGTACTTATATAGGACTAGGGGGGTCACATGGGGTCATTGAGTACTTATATAAGACTAGGGTGGCTGACCTGGGGTCATTGGGTACATATATAAGACTAAGGGGGGTCACATGGGGTCATTGAGTACTTATATAGGACTACGATGGGTCACATGGGGTCATTGAGTTCTTATATAGGTCTAGGGGGGGTCACATGGGGTCATTGAGTACTTATATAGGACTAGGGTGGCTGACCTGGGGCCATTGAGTACTTATATAGGACTAGGGGGGTCACATGGGGTCATTGAGTTCTTATATAGGACTAGGGTGGCTCACAAGGCGTCATGGAGAACTTATATACGACTAGGTTGGGAGACATGGGGTCATTTAGTACTTATATGGGACATGGGGGGGTCACATGGGGTCATTGAGTACTTATATAGGACTAGGGTGGGTTACATGGGGTCATTGAGTACTTATATAGGACTAGGGTGGGTCACATGGGGTCATTATGAACTTATACAGAAAAAGGGTGGGTCACATGGGGTCATTGAGTACTTATATAGGACTAGGGGGGGTCACATGGGGTCATTGAGTACTTATATAGGACTAGGGTGGCTGACCTGGGGTCATTGAGTACTTATATAGGACTAGGGTGGGTCACATGGGGTCATTGAGTACTTATATAGGACTAGGGTGGATCACATTCGGTCATTGAGTACTTATATAGGACATGGGGGGGGGGGGTCGCATGGGGTCAATGAGTACTTATATAGGACTAGGGTGGGTCACATGGGGTCATTGATTACTTATGTAGCACTAGGGTAAGTCACATGGGGTCATTGAATACTTATATAGGACTAGGGTGGGTCACATGAGGTCATTGAGTACTTATATAAGACTAGGGTGGGTCACATTGGGTCATTGAGTACTTATATAGGACATGGGGGGGGGTCGCATGGGGTCAATGAGTACTTATATAGGACTAGGGTGGGTCACATGGGGTCATTGAGTACTTATATAGGACTAGGGGGGGTCACATGGGGTCATTGAGTACTTATATAGGACTAGGGTGGCTGACCTGGGGTCATTGAGTACTTATATAGGACTAGGGGGGGGGTCACATGGGTCGTTGAGTACTTATATAGGACTAGGGTGGCTCACATGGCGTCATGGAGAACTTATATACGACTAGGTTGGGAGACATGGGGTCATTTAGTACTTATATGGGACATGGGGGGTCACATGGGGTCATTGAGTACTTATATAGGACTAGGGTGGCTCACATGGCGTCATGGAGAACTTATATAAGACTAGGTTGGGAGACATGGGGTCATTTAGTACTTATATGGGACATGGGGGGTCACATGGGGTCATTTAGTACTTATATAGGACTAGGGTGGGTCACATGGGGTCATTGAGTACTTATGTAGCACTAGGGTAAGTCACATGGGTTCATTGAATACTTGTATAGGACTAGGGTGGGTCACATGGGGTCATTGAGTACTTATATAAGACTAGGGTGGGTCACATGGGGTTATTGAGTACTTATATAGGACTAGGGTGGCTGACCTGGGGTCATTGAGTACTTATATAGGACTAGGGGGGGGTCACATGGGGTCGTTGAGTACTTATATAGGACTAGGGTGGGTCACATGGCGTCATGGAGAACTTATATACGACTAGGGTGGGAGACATGGGGTCATTTAGTACTTATATAGGACTAGGGGGGTTCACATGGGGTCATTGAGTACTTATATAGGACTAGGGGGTGTCACATGGGGTCATTGAGTACTTATATAGGACTAGGGTGGCTGACCTGGGGTCATTGAGTACTTATATAGGACTAGGGGGGGTCACATGGGGTCATTGAGTACTTATATAGGACATGGGGGGGTCGCATGGGGTCATTGAGTACTTATATAGGACTAGGGTGGGTCACATGGGGTCATTGAGTACTTATATAGGTCTAGGGGGGGTCACATGGGGTCATTGAGTACTTATATAGGACTAGGGTGGCTGACCTGGGGCCATTGAGTACTTATATGGGACTAGGGGGGTCACATGGGGTCATTGAGTACTTATATAGGACTAGGGTGGCTCACATGGCGTCATGGAGAACTTATATACGACTAGGTTGGGAGACATGGGGTCATTTAGTACTTATATGGGACATGGGGGGGTCACATGGGGTCATTGAGTACTTATATGGGACTAAAGTGGGTTACATGGGGTCATTGAGTACTTATATAGGACTAGGGTGGGTCACATGGGGTCATTATGAACTTATACTGGAATAGGGTGGGTCACATGGGGTCATTGAATACTTATATAGGACTAGGGTGGGTCACATGGGGTCATTGAGTACTTATATAAGACTAGGGTGGGTCACATGGGGTCATTGAGTACTTATATAGGACTAGGGGGGGTCACATGGGGACATTGAGTACTTATATAGGACTAGGGTGGCTGACCTGGGGTCATTGAGTACTTATATAGGACTAGGGGGGGTCACATGGGGTCTTGAGTACTTATATAGGACTAGGGGTGTCACATGGGGTCATTGAGTACTTATATAGGACATGGGGGGGTCGCATGGGGTCATTGAGTACTTATATAGGACTAGGGTGGGTCACATGGGGTCGTTGAGTACTTATATAGCACTAGGGTAAGTCACATGGGATCATTGAATACTTATATAGGACTAGGGTGGGTCACATGGGGTCATTGAGTACTTATATAGGACTAGGGTGGGTCACATGGGGTCATTATGAACTTATACAGGAATAGGGTGGGTCACATGGGGTCATTGAGTACTTATATAGGACTAGAGGGGTCACATGGGGTCATTGAGTACTTATATAGGATTAGGGTGGGTCACATGGCGTCATGGAGAACTTATATACGACTAGGGTGGGAGACAAGGGGTCATTTAGTACTTATATAGGACTAGGGGGGTCACATGGGGTCATTGAGTACTTATATAGGACTAGGGGGGGGTCACATGGGGTCAGTGAGTACTTATATAGGACTAGGGTGGCTGACCTGGGGTCATTGAGTACTTATATAGGACTAGGGGGGGTCACATGGGGTCAGTGAGTACTTATATAGGACTAGGGGTGTCACATGGGGTCATTGAGTACTTATATAGGACTAGGGAGGGTCACATGGGGTCATTGAGTACTTATATAGGACTAGGGTGGCTGACCTGGGGTCATTGAGTACTTATATAGGACTAGGGTGGGTCACATGGCGTCATGGAGAACTTATATACGATTAGGGTGGGAGACATGGGGACATTGAGTACTTATATAGGACTAGGGTGGGTCACATGGGGTCATTGAGTACTTATATAAGACTAGGGTGGGTCACATTGGGTCATTGAGTACTTATATAGGACTAGGGGGGGTCACATGGGGTCATTGAGTACTTATATAGGACTAGGGGTGTCACATGGGGTCATTGAGTACTTATATAGGACATGGGGGGGTCGCATGGGGTCATTGAGTACTTATATAGGACTAGGGTGGGTCACATGGGGTCATTGAGTACTTATATAGCACTAGGGTAAGTCACATGGGGTCATTGAATACTTATATAGGACTAGGGTGGGTCACATGGGGTCATTGAGTACTTATATAAGACTAGGGTGGGTCACATTGGGTCATTGAGTACTTATATAGGACTAGGGTGGGTCACATGGGGTCATTATGAACTTATACAGGAATAGGGTGGGTCACATGGGGTCATTGAGTACTTATATAGGACTAGGGGGGTCACATGGGGTCATTGAGTACTTATATAGGACTAGGGGGGGTCACATGGGGTCATTGAGTACTTATATAGGACTAGGGTGGCTGACCTGGGGTCATTGAGTACTTATATAGGACTAGGGTGGGTCACATGGGGTCATTGAGTACTTATATAGGACTAGGGTGGGTCACATTCTGTCATTGAGTACTTATATAGGACATGGGGGGGGGGGGGTTCGCATTGGGTCAATGAGTACTTATATAGGACTAGGGTGGGTCACATGGGGTCATTGAGTACTTATATAGCACTAGCGTAAGTCACATGGGGTCATTGAATACTTATATAGGACTAGGGTGGGTCACATGGGGTCATTGAGTACTTATATAAGACTAGGGTGGGTCACATTGGGTCATTGAGTACTTATATAGGACATGGGGGGGGGGTCGCATGGGGTCAATGAGTACTTATATAGGACTAGGGTGGGTCACACGGGGTCCTTGAGTACTTATATAGGACTAGGGTGGGTCACATGGGGTCACTGAGTACTTATATAGGACTAGGGTGGCTGACCTGGGGTTATTGAGTACTTATATAGGACTAGGGGGGGTCGCATGGGGTCATTGAGTACTTATATAGGACTAGGGGGGTCACATGGGGTCATTGAGTACTTATATAGGACTAGGGTGGCTCACATGGCGTCATGGAGAACTTATATACGACTAGGTTGGGAGACATGGGGTCATTTAGTACTTATATGGGACATGGGGGGGTCACATGGGGTCATTGAGTACTTATATAGGAATAGGGTGGGTCACATGGGGTCATTGAGTACTTATATAGGACTAGGGGGGGTCACATGCGGTCATTGAATACTTATATAGGACTAGGTGGGTTCACATGGGGTCATTGAGTACTTATATAGGACTAGGGGGGGTCACATGGGGTCGTTGAGTACTTATATAGGACTAGGGTGGGTCACATGGCGTCATGGAGAACTTATATACGACTAGGGTGGGAGACATGGGGTCATTTAGCACTTATATAGGACTAGGGGGGGTCACATGGGGTCATTGAGTACTTATATAGGACTAGGGGGGGTCACATGGGGTCATTGAGTACTTATATAGGACTAGGGGGATTCACATGGGGTCATTGAGTACTTATATAGGACTAGGGGGGGTCACATGGGGTCATTGTGTAATTATATAGGACTAGGGTGGCTGACCTGGGGTCATTGAGTACTTATATAGGACTAGGGGTGGTCACATGGGGTCATTGAGTACTTATATAGGACTAGGGTGGGTCACATGGCGTCATGGAGAACTTATATACGACTAGGGTGGGAGACATTGGGTCATTTAGTACTTATATAGGACTAGGGTGGGTCACATGGGGTCATTGTGAACTTATATAAGACTAGGGTGGGTCACATGTGGTCATTGAGTACTTATATAGGACTATGGTGGGTCACATGCCGTCATTGAGTACTTATATAGGACTAGGGTAGGTCACATGGGGTCATTCAGTACTTATATAGGACTAGGGTGGGTCACATGGGGTCAATGAGTACTTATATAAGACTAGGGTGGGTCACATGCGGTCATTGAGTACTTATATAGGACTAGGGTGGGTCATATTCGGTCATTGAGTACTTATATAGGACATGGGGGGGGGGGTCGCATGGGGTCAATGAGTACTTATATAGGACTAGGGTGGGTCACATGGGGTCATTGAGTACTTATGTAGCACTAGGGTAAGTCACATTCGGTCATTGATTACTTATATAGGACATGGGGGGGGGGGGGGGGGGGTTCGCATGGGGTCAATGAGTACTTATATAGGACTAGGGTGGGTCACATGGGGTCATTGGGTACTTATATAGCACTAGGGTAAGTCACATGGGGTCATTGAATACTTATATAGTACTAGGGTGGGTCACATGGGGTCATTGAGTACTTATATAAGACTAGGGTGGGTCACATTGGGTCATTGAGTACTTATATAGGACATGGGGGGGGGGGTCGCATGGGGTCAATGAGTACTTATATAGGACTAGGGTGGGTCACATGGGGTCATTGAGTACTTATATAGGACTAGGGGGGGTCACATGGGGTCATTGAGTACTTATATAGGACTAGGGTGGCTGACCTGGGGTCATTGAGTACTTATATAGGACTAGGGGGGGGGGGTCACATGGGGTCATTGAGTACTTATATAGGACTAGGGGGGGTCACATGGGGTCATTGAATAATTATATAGGACTAGGGGGGTTCACATGGGGTCATTGAGTACTTATATAGGACTAGGGGGGGTCACATGGGGTCGTTGAGTACTTATATAGGACTAGGGTGGGTCACATGGCGTTATGGAGAACTTATATACGACTAGGGTGGGAGACATGGGGTCATTTAGTACTTATATAGGATTAGGGGGGGGTCACATGGGGTCATTGAGTACTTATATAGGACTAGGGTGGCTGACCTGGGGTCATTGAGTACTTATATAGGACTAGGGGGGGTCACATGGGGTCATTGAGTACTTATGTAGAACTAGGGGTGTCACATGGGGTAATTGAGTACTTATATAGGACATGGGGGGGTCGCATGGGGTCATTGAGTACTTATATAGGACTAGGGTGGGTCACATGGGGTCATTGAGTACTTATAGAGGACATGGGGGGGTCACGTGGGTTCATTGAGTACTTATATAGGACTAGGGTGGGTCACATGGGGTCATTGAGTACTTATATAGGACTAGGGGGATTCACATGGGGTCATTGAGTACTTATATTGGACTAGGGGGGGTCACATGGGGTCATTGTGTAATTATATAGGACTAGGGTGGCTGACCTGGGGCATTGAGTACTTATATAGGACTAGGGGTGGTCACATGGGGTCATTGAGTACTTATATAGGACTAGGGTGGGTCACATAGCGTCATGGAGAACTTATATACGACTAGGGTGGGTCACATGGGGTCATTGTGAACTTATATAGGACTAGGGTGGGTGACATGGGGTCATTTAGTACTTATATAGGACTAGGGTGGGTCACATGGGGTCATTAAGTACTAATGTAGCACTAGGGTAAGTCACATGGGGTCATTGAATACTTATATAGGACTAGGGTGGGTCACATGGGGTCATTGAGTACTTATATAGGACTAGGGGGGGTCACATGGGGTCATTGTGTAATTATATAGGACTAGGGTGGCTGACCTGGGGTCATTGAGTACTTATATAGGACTAGGGGTGGTCACATGGGGTCATTGAATACTTATATAGGACTAGGGTGGGTCACATGGCGTCATGGAGAACTTATATACGACTAGGGTGGGAGACATTGGGTCATTTAGTACTTATATAGGACATGGGGGGGTCACATGGGGTCATTGAGTACTTATATAGGACTAGGGTGGGTCACATGGGGTCATTGTGAACTTATATAGGACTAGGGTGGGTGACATGGGGTCATTTAGTACTTATATAGGACTAGGGTGGGTCACATGGGGTCATTGAGTACTTATATAAGACTAGGGTGGGTCACATGTGGTCATTGAGTACTTATATAGGACTATGGTGGGTCACATGCCGTCATTGAGTACTTATATAGGACTAGGGTGGGTCACATGGGGTCATTCAGTACTTATATAGGACTAGGGTGGGTCACATGGGGTCATTGAGTACTTATATAAGACTAGGGTGTGTCACATGGGGTCATTGAGTACTTATATAGGAATAGGGTGGGTCACATGCGGTCACTGAGTACTTATATAGGACTAGGTTGGGTCATATTCGGTCATTGAGTACTTATATAGGACATGGGGGGGGGGGTCGCATGGGGTCAATTAGTACCTATATAGGACTAGGGTGGGTCACATGGGGTCATTGAATACTTATATAGGACTAGGGTGGGTCACATGGGGTCATTGAGTACTTATATAAGAATAGGGTGGGTCACATTGGGTCATTGAGTACTTATATAGGACATGGGGGGGGGTCGCATGGGGTCAATGAGTACTTATATAGGACTAGGGTGGGTCACATTGGGTCATTGAGTACTTATATAGGACTAGGGGGGGTCACATGGGGTCATTCAGTACTTATATAGGACTAGGGTGGCTGACCTGGGGTCATTGAGTACTTATATAAGACTAGGGGGGGGGGGGGTCACATGGGGTCGTTGAGTACTTATATAGGACTAGGGTGGGTCACATGGGGTCATTGAGTACTTATATAAGACTAGGGTGGGTCACATGGGGTCATTGAGTACTTATATAGGACTAGGGGGGGTCACATGGGGTCATTGAGTACTTATATAGGACTAGGGGGATTCACATGGGGTCATTGAGTACTTATATAGGACTAGGGGGGGTCACATGGGGTCATTGTTTAATTATATAGGACTAGGGTGGCTGACCTGGGGTCATTGAGTACTTATATAGGACTAGGGGTGGTCACATGGGGTCATTGAGTACTTATATAGGACTAGGGTGGGTTACATGGGGTGATTGTGAACTTATATAGGAATAGGGTGGGTCACATGGGGTCATTGAGTACTTATATAGGACTAGGGGGGGTCACATGGGGTCATTGAGTACTTATATAGGACTAGGGGGGGTCACATGTGGTCATTGATTACTTATATAGGACTAGGGTGGCTGACCTGGGGTCATTGAGTACATATATAGGAGTAGGGGTGGCACATGGGGTCATTGAGTACTTATATAGGACTAGGGTGGGTCACATGTCGTCATTGAGTACTTATATAGGACTAGGGTGGGTCACATGGTGTCATTGAGTACTTATATAGGACTAGGCTGGGTCACATGGGGTCATTATGAATTTATACAGAAATAGGGTGGGTCACATGGGGTCATTGAGTACTTATATAGGACTAGGGGGGGGTCACATGGGGT
The DNA here is from genome assembly GCF_024137725.1 of Prorops nasuta. NCBI lineage: Eukaryota > Metazoa > Arthropoda > Insecta > Hymenoptera > Bethylidae > Prorops > Prorops nasuta. Next base: position 79,260 of record NW_027116899.1, read on the forward strand.
CATTGAGTACTTATATAGGACTAGGGAGGGGTCACATGTGGTCATTGAGTACTTATATAGGACTAGGGTGGGTCACATGGGGTCATTGAGTACTTATATAAGACTAGGGTGGGTCACATGGGGTCATTGAGTACTTATATAGGAATAGGGTGGGTCACATGGGGTCATTGAGTACTTATATAGGGCTAAGGGGGGTCACATGGGGTCATTGAATACTTATATAGGACTAGGGGGGTTCACATGGGGTCATTGAGTACTTATATAGGACTAGGGGGGGTCACATGGGGTCGTTGAGTACTTATATAGGACTAGGGTGGGTCACATGGTGTCATTGAGTACTTATATAAGACTAGGGTGGGTCACATGGGGTCATTGAGTACTTATATAGGACTAGGGGGGGTCACATGGGGTCATTGAGTACTTATATAGGACTAGGGGGATTCACATGGGGTCATTGAGTACTTATATAGGACTAGGGGGGGTCACATGGGGTCATTGAGTACTTATATAGGACTAGGGGGGGTCACATGGGGTCATTGAGTACTTATATAGGACTAGGGTGGCTGACCTGGGGTCATTGAGTACTTATATAGGACTAGGGGGGTCACATGGGGTCATTGAGTACTTATATAAAACTAGGGGTGTCACATGGGGTCATTGAGTACTTATATAGGACATGGGGGGGTCGCATGGGGTCATTGAGTACTTATATAGGACTAGGGTGGGTCACATGGGGTCATTGAGTACTTATAGAGGACATGGGGGGGTCACGTGGGTTCATTGAGTACTTATATAGGACTAGGGTGGGTCACATGGGGTCATTGAGTACTTATATAGGACTAGGGAGGGGTCACATGTGGTCATTGAGTACTTATATAGGACTAGGGTGGGTCACATGGTGTCATTGAGTACTTATATAAGACTAGGGTGGATCACATGGGGTCATTGAGTACTTATATAGGACTAGGGGGGGTCACATGGGGTCATTGAGTACTTATATAGGACTAGGGGGATTCACATGGGGTCATTGAGTACTTATATAGGACTAGGGGGGGGTCACATGGGGTCATTGTGTAATTATATAGGACTAGGGTGGCTGACCTGGGGTCATTGAGTACTTATATAGGACTAGGGGTGGTCACATGGGGTCATTGAGTAATTATATAGGACTAGGGTGGGTCACATGGCGTCATGGAGAACTTATATACGACTAGGGTGGGAGACATTGGGTCATTTAGTACTTATATAGGACATGGGGGGGTCACATGGGGTCATTGAGTACTTATATAGGACTAGGGTGGGTCACATGGGGTCATTGTGAACTTATATAGGACTAGGGTGGGTCACATGTGGTCATTGAGTACTTATATAGGACTATGGTGGGTCACATGCCGTCATTGAGTACTTATATAGGACTAGGGTGGGTCACATGGGGTCATTCAGTACTTATATAGGACTAGGGTGGGTCACATGGGGTCATTGAGTACTTATATAAGACTAGGGTGTGTCACATGGGGTCATTGAGTACTTATATAGGAATAGGGTGGGTCACATGCGGTCATTGAGTACTTATATAGGACTAGGGTGGGTCACATGGCGTCATGGAGAACTTATATACGACTAGGGTGGGAGACATTGGGTCATTTAGTACTTATATAGGACTAGGGTGGGTCACATGGGGTCATTCAGTGCTTATATAGGACTAGGGTGGGTCACATGGGGTCATTGAGTACTTATATAAGACTAGGGTGGGTCACATGGGGTCATTGAGTACTTATATAGGAATAGGGTGGGTCACATGCGGTCATTGAGTACTTATATAGGACTAGGGTGGGTCACATTCGGTCATTGAGTACTTATATAGGACATGGGGGGGGGGGGGTCGCATGGGGTCAATGAGTACTTATATAGGACTAGGGTGGGTCACATGGGGTCATTGAGTACTTATGTAGCACTAGGGTAAGTCACATGGGGTCATTGAATACTTATATAGGACTAGGGTGGGTCACATGGGGTCATTGAGTACTTATATAAGACTAGGGTGGGTCACATTGGGTCATTGAGTACTTATATAGGACATGGGGGGGGGGTCGCATAGGGTCAATGAGTACTTATATAGGACTAGGGGGGGTCACATGGGGTCATTCAGTACTTATATAGGACTAGGGTGGCTGACCTGGGGTCATTGAGTACTTATATAGGACTAGGGGGGGGGGGTCACATGGGGTCGTTGAGTACTTATATAGGACTAGGGTGGGTCACATGGCGTCATGGAGAACTTATATACGACTAGGGTGGGAGACATGGGGTCATTTAGTACTTATATAGGACTAGGGCGGGTCACATGGTGTCATTGAGTACTTATATAGGACTAGGGTGGCTGACCTGGGGTCATTGAGTACTTATATAGGACTAGGGGGGGTCACATGGGGTCATTGAGTACTTATATAGAACTAGGGGTGTCACATGGGGTCATTGAGTACTTATATAGGACATGGGGGGGTCGCATGGAGTCATTGAGTACTTATATAGGACTAGGGTGGGTCACATGGGGTCATTGAGTACTTATATAGGTCTAGGGGTGTCACATGGGGTCATTGAGTACTTATATAGGACTAGGGTGGCTGACCTGGGGCCATTGAGTACTTATATAGGACTAGGGGGGTCACATGGGGTCATTGAGTACTTATATAGGACTAGGTTGGCTCACAAGGCGTCATGGAGAACTTATATACGACTAGGTTGGGAGACATGGTGTCATTTAGTACTTATATGGGACATGGGGGGGTCACATGGGGTCATTGAGTACTTATATAGGACTAGGGTGTGTTACATGGGGTCATTGAGTACTTATATAGGACTAGGGTGGGTCACATGGGGTCATTATGAACTTATACAGGAATAGGGTGGGTCACATGGGGTCATTGAGTACTTATATAGGACTAGGGGGGGTCACATGGGGTCATTCAGTACTTATATAGGACTAGGGGGGGTCACATGGGGTCATTGAGTACATATATAGGACTAGGATGGCTGACCTGGGGTCATTGAGTACTTATATAGGAAATGGGGGGGGGGGGGGGGGGCCGCATGGGGTCAATGAGTACTTATATAGGACTAGGGTGGGTCACATTCGGTCATTGAGTACTTATATAGGAAATGGGGGGGGGGGGGGGTCGCATGGGGTCAATGAGTACTTATATAGGACTAGGGTGGGTCACATGGGGTCCTTGAGTACTTATGTAGCACTAGGGTAAGTCACATGGGGTCATTGAATACTTATATAGGACTAGGGTGGGTCACATGGGGTCATTGAGTACTTATATAAGACTAGGGTGGGTCACATTGGGTCATTGAGTACTTATATAGGACATGGGGGGGGGGTCGCATGGGGTCAATGAGTACTTATATAGGACTAGGGTGGGTCACATGGGGTCATTGAGTACTTATGTAGCACTAGGGTAAGTCACATGGGGTCATTGAATACTTGTATAGGACTAGGGTGGGTCACATGGGGTCATTGAGTACTTATATAAGACTAGGGTGGGTCACATTGGGTCATTGAGTACTTATATAGGACATGGGGGGGGTCGCATGGGGTCATTGAGTACTTATATAGGATTAGGGGGGGTCACATGGGGTCATTGAGTACTTATATAGGACTAGGGTGGCTGACCTGGGGTCATTGAGTACTTATATAGGACTGGGGGGGGGGGGGTCACATGGGGTCGTTGAGTACTTATATAGGACTAGGGTGGGTCACATGGCGTCATGGAGAACTTATATAGGACTAGGGTGGGTCACATGGGGTCATTGAGTACTTATATAGGTCTAGGGGGGGTCACATGGGGTCATTGAGTACTTATATAGGACTAGGGTGGCTGACCTGGGGCCATTGAGTACTTATATAGGACTAGGGGGGTCACATGGGGTCATTGAGTACATATATAGGACTAGGGTGGCTCACAAGGCGTCATGGAGAACTTATATACGACTAGGTTGGGAGACATGGGGTCATTTAGTACTTATATGGGACATGGGGGGGTCACATGGGGTCATTGAGTACTTATATAGGACTAGGGTGGGTCACATGGGGTCATTATGAACTTATACAGGAATAGGGTGGGTCACATGGGGTCATTGAGTACTTATATAGGACTAGGGGGGGGTCACATGGGGTCATTCAGTACTTATATAGGACTAGGGGGGGTCACATGGGGTCATTGAGTACTTATATAGGACTAGGATGGCTGACCTGGGGTCATTGAGTACTTATATAGGACTAGGGTGGGTCACATTCGGTCATTGAGTACTTATATAGGAAATGGTGGGGGGGGGGGTCGCATGGGGTCAATGAGTACTTATATAGGACATGGGGGGGTCACATGGGGTCATTGAGTACTTATATAGGACTAGGGTGGGTCACATGGGGTCATTGTGAACTTATATAGGACTAGGGTGGGTGACATGGGGTCATTTAGTACTTATATAGGACTAGGGTGGGTCACATGGGGTCATTGAGTACTTATATAAGACTAGGGTGGGTCACATGTGGTCATTGAGTACTTATATAGGACTATGGTGGGTCACATGCCGTCATTGAGTACTTATATAGGACTAGGGTGGGTCACATGGGGTCATTGAGTACTTATATAAGACTAGGGTGTGTCACATGGGGTCATTGAGTACTTATATAGGACTAGGGGGGTCACATGGGGTCATTGAGTACTTATATAAAACTAGGGGTGTCACATGGGGTCATTGAGTACTTATATAGGACATGGGGGGGTCGCATGGGGTCATTGAGTACTTATATAGGACTAGGGTGGGTCACATGGGGTCATTGAGTACTTATAGAGGACATGGGGGGGTCACGTGGGTTCATTGAGTACTTATATAGGACTAGGGTGGGTCACATGGGGTCATTGAGTACTTATATAGGACTAGGGAGGGGTCACATGTGGTCATTGAGTACTTATATAGGACTAGGGTGGGTCACATGGTGTCATTGAGTACTTATATAAGACTAGGGTGGATCACATGGGGTCATTGAGTACTTATATAGGACTAGGGGGGGTCACATGGGGTCATTGAGTACTTATATAGGACTAGGGGGATTCACATGGGGTCATTGAGTACTTATATAGGACTAGGGGGGGGTCACATGGGGTCATTGTGTAATTATATAGGACTAGGGTGGCTGACCTGGGGTCATTGAGTACTTATATAGGACTAGGGGTGGTCACATGGGGTCATTGAGTAATTATATAGGACTAGGGTGGGTCACATGGCGTCATGGAGAACTTATATACGACTAGGGTGGGAGACATTGGGTCATTTAGTACTTATATAGGACATGGGGGGGTCACATGGGGTCATTGAGTACTTATATAGGACTAGGGTGGGTCACATGGGGTCATTGTGAACTTATATAGGACTAGGGTGGGTCACATGTGGTCATTGAGTACTTATATAGGACTATGGTGGGTCACATGCCGTCATTGAGTACTTATATAGGACTAGGGTGGGTCACATGGGGTCATTCAGTACTTATATAGGACTAGGGTGGGTCACATGGGGTCATTGAGTACTTATATAAGACTAGGGTGTGTCACATGGGGTCATTGAGTACTTATATAGGAATAGGGTGGGTCACATGCGGTCATTGAGTACTTATATAGGACTAGGGTGGGTCACATGGCGTCATGGAGAACTTATATACGACTAGGGTGGGAGACATTGGGTCATTTAGTACTTATATAGGACTAGGGTGGGTCACATGGGGTCATTCAGTGCTTATATAGGACTAGGGTGGGTCACATGGGGTCATTGAGTACTTATATAAGACTAGGGTGGGTCACATGGGGTCATTGAGTACTTATATAGGAATAGGGTGGGTCACATGCGGTCATTGAGTACTTATATAGGACTAGGGTGGGTCACATTCGGTCATTGAGTACTTATATAGGACATGGGGGGGGGGGGTCGCATGGGGTCAATGAGTACTTATATAGGACTAGGGTGGGTCACATGGGGTCATTGAGTACTTATGTAGCACTAGGGTAAGTCACATGGGGTCATTGAATACTTATATAGGACTAGGGTGGGTCACATGGGGTCATTGAGTACTTATATAAGACTAGGGTGGGTCACATTGGGTCATTGAGTACTTATATAGGACATGGGGGGGGGTCGCATAGGGTCAATGAGTACTTATATAGGACTAGGGGGGGTCACATGGGGTCATTCAGTACTTATATAGGACTAGGGTGGCTGACCTGGGGTCATTGAGTACTTATATAGGACTAGGGGGGGGGGTCACATGGGGTCGTTGAGTACTTATATAGGACTAGGGTGGGTCACATGGCGTCATGGAGAACTTATATACGACTAGGGTGGGAGACATGGGGTCATTTAGTACTTATATAGGACTAGGGCGGGTCACATGGTGTCATTGAGTACTTATATAGGACTAGGGTGGCTGACCTGGGGTCATTGAGTACTTATATAGGACTAGGGGGGGTCACATGGGGTCATTGAGTACTTATATAGAACTAGGGGTGTCACATGGGGTCATTGAGTACTTATATAGGACATGGGGGGGTCGCATGGAGTCATTGAGTACTTATATAGGACTAGGGTGGGTCACATGGGGTCATTGAGTACTTATATAGGTCTAGGGGTGTCACATGGGGTCATTGAGTACTTATATAGGACTAGGGTGGCTGACCTGGGGCCATTGAGTACTTATATAGGACTAGGGGGGTCACATGGGGTCATTGAGTACTTATATAGGACTAGGTTGGCTCACAAGGCGTCATGGAGAACTTATATACGACTAGGTTGGGAGACATGGTGTCATTTAGTACTTATATGGGACATGGGGGGGTCACATGGGGTCATTGAGTACTTATATAGGACTAGGGTGTGTTACATGGGGTCATTGAGTACTTATATAGGACTAGGGTGGGTCACATGGGGTCATTATGAACTTATACAGGAATAGGGTGGGTCACATGGGGTCATTGAGTACTTATATAGGACTAGGGGGGGTCACATGGGGTCATTCAGTACTTATATAGGACTAGGGGGGGTCACATGGGGTCATTGAGTACATATATAGGACTAGGATGGCTGACCTGGGGTCATTGAGTACTTATATAGGAAATGGGGGGGGGGGGGGGCCGCATGGGGTCAATGAGTACTTATATAGGACTAGGGTGGGTCACATTCGGTCATTGAGTACTTATATAGGAAATGGGGGGGGGGGTCGCATGGGGTCAATGAGTACTTATATAGGACTAGGGTGGGTCACATGGGGTCCTTGAGTACTTATGTAGCACTAGGGTAAGTCACATGGGGTCATTGAATACTTATATAGGACTAGGGTGGGTCACATGGGGTCATTGAGTACTTATATAAGACTAGGGTGGGTCACATTGGGTCATTGAGTACTTATATAGGACATGGGGGGGGGTCGCATGGGGTCAATGAGTACTTATATAGGACTAGGGTGGGTCACATGGGGTCATTGAGTACTTATGTAGCACTAGGGTAAGTCACATGGGGTCATTGAATACTTGTATAGGACTAGGGTGGGTCACATGGGGTCATTGAGTACTTATATAAGACTAGGGTGGGTCACATTGGGTCATTGAGTACTTATATAGGACATGGGGGGGGTCGCATGGGGTCATTGAGTACTTATATAGGATTAGGGGGGGTCACATGGGGTCATTGAGTACTTATATAGGACTAGGGTGGCTGACCTGGGGTCATTGAGTACTTATATAGGACTGGGGGGGGGGGGGGTCACATGGGGTCGTTGAGTACTTATATAGGACTAGGGTGGGTCACATGGCGTCATGGAGAACTTATATAGGACTAGGGTGGGTCACATGGGGTCATTGAGTACTTATATAGGTCTAGGGGGGGTCACATGGGGTCATTGAGTACTTATATAGGACTAGGGTGGCTGACCTGGGGCCATTGAGTACTTATATAGGACTAGGGGGGTCACATGGGGTCATTGAGTACATATATAGGACTAGGGTGGCTCACAAGGCGTCATGGAGAACTTATATACGACTAGGTTGGGAGACATGGGGTCATTTAGTACTTATATGGGACATGGGGGGGTCACATGGGGTCATTGAGTACTTATATAGGACTAGGGTGGGTCACATGGGGTCATTATGAACTTATACAGGAATAGGGTGGGTCACATGGGGTCATTGAGTACTTATATAGGACTAGGGGGGGGTCACATGGGGTCATTCAGTACTTATATAGGACTAGGGGGGGTCACATGGGGTCATTGAGTACTTATATAGGACTAGGATGGCTGACCTGGGGTCATTGAGTACTTATATAGGACTAGGGTGGGTCACATTCGGTCATTGAGTACTTATATAGGAAATGGTGGGGGGGGGGGGTCGCATGGGGTCAATGAGTACTTATATAGGACATGGGGGGGTCACATGGGGTCATTGAGTACTTATATAGGACTAGGGTGGGTCACATGGGGTCATTGTGAACTTATATAGGACTAGGGTGGGTGACATGGGGTCATTTAGTACTTATATAGGACTAGGGTGGGTCACATGGGGTCAATGAGTACTTATATAAGACTAGGGTGGGTCACATGTGGTCATTGAGTACTTATATAGGACTATGGTGGGTCACATGCCGTCATTGAGTACTTATATAGGACTAGGGTGGGTCACATGGGGTCATTGAGTACTTATATAAGACTAGGGTGTGTCACATGGGGTCATTGAGTACTTATATAGGAATAGGGTGGGTCACATGCGGTCACTGAGTACTTATATAGGACTAGGTTGGGTCATATTCGGTCATTGAGTACTTATATAGGACTAGGGTGGGTCACATGGGGTCATTGAGTACTTATATAAGACTAGGGTGGGTCACATGTGGTCATTGAGTACTTATATAGGACTATGGTGGGTCACATGCCGTCATTGAGTACTTATATAGGACTAGGGTGGGTCACATGGGGTCATTGAGTACTTATATAAGACTAGGGTGTGTCACATGGGGTCATTGAGTACTTATATAGGAATAGGGTGGGTCACATGCGGTCACTGAGTACTTATATAGGACTAGGTTGGGTCACATGTGGTCATTGAGTACTTATATAGGACTAGGGTGGGTCACATGGTGTCATTGAGTACTTATATAAGACTAGGGTGGATCACATGGGGTCATTGAGTACTTATATAGGACTAGGGGGGGTCACATGGGGTCATTGAGTACTTATATAGGACTAGGGGGATTCACATGGGGTCATTGAGTACTTATATAGGACTAGGGGGGGGTCACATGGGGTCATTGTGTAATTATATAGGACTAGGGTGGCTGACCTGGGGTCATTGAGTACTTATATAGGACTAGGGGTGGTCACATGGGGTCATTGAGTAATTATATAGGACTAGGGTGGGTCACATGGCGTCATGGAGAACTTATATACGACTAGGGTGGGAGACATTGGGTCATTTAGTACTTATATAGGACATGGGGGGGTCACATGGGGTCATTGAGTACTTATATAGGACTAGGGTGGGTCACATGGGGTCATTGTGAACTTATATAGGACTAGGGTGGGTCACATGTGGTCATTGAGTACTTATATAGGACTATGGTGGGTCACATGCCGTCATTGAGTACTTATATAGGACTAGGGTGGGTCACATGGGGTCATTCAGTACTTATATAGGACTAGGGTGGGTCACATGGGGTCATTGAGTACTTATATAAGACTAGGGTGTGTCACATGGGGTCATTGAGTACTTATATAGGAATAGGGTGGGTCACATGCGGTCATTGAGTACTTATATAGGACTAGGGTGGGTCATATTCGGTCATTGAGTACTTATATAGGACATGGGGGGGGGGTCGCATGGGGTAAATGAGTACTTATATAGGACTAGGGTGTGTCACATGGGGTCATTGAGTACTTATGTAGCACTAGGGTAAGTCACATGGGGTCATTGAATACTTATATAGGACTAGGGTGGGTCACATGGGGTCATTGTGTACTTATATAAGACTAGGGTGGGTCACATTGGGTCATTGAGTACTTATATAGGACATGGGGGGGGGTCGCATGGGGTCAATGAGTACTTATATAGGACTAGGGTGGGTCACATGGGGTCATTGAGTACTTATATAGAGCTAGGGGTGTCACATGGGGTCATTGAGTACTTATATAGGACATGGGGGGGGTCGCATGGGGTCATTGAGTACCTATATAGGACTAGGGTGGGTCACATGAGGTCATTGAGTACTTATAGAGGACATGGGGGGGTCACGTGTGGTCATTCAGTACTTATATAGGACTAGGGTGGGTCACATGGGGTCATTGAGTACTTATATAAGACTAGGGTGGGTCACATGGGGTCATTGAGTATTTATATAGGACTAGGGGGGGTCACATGTGGTCATTGAGTACTTATATAGGACTAGGGGGATTCACATGGGGTCATTGAGTACTTATATAGGACTAGGGGGGGTCACATGGGGTCATTGTGTAATTATATAGGACTAGGGTGGCTGACCTGGGGTCATTGAGTACTTATATAGGACTAGGGGTGGTCACATGGGGTCATTGAGTACTTATATAGGACTAGGGTGGGTTACATGGGGTGATTGTGAACTTATATAGGAATAGGGTGGGTCACATGGGGTCATTGAGTACTTATATAGGACTAGGGGGGGTCACATGGGGTCATTGAGTACTTATATAGGACTAGGGGGGGTCACATGGGGTCATTGAGTACTTATATAGAACTAGGGGTGTCACATGTGGTCATTGATTACTTATATAGGACTAGGGTGGCTGACCTGGGGTCATTGAGTACATATATAGGAGTAGGGGTGGCACATGGGGTCATTGAGTACTTATATAGGACTAGGGTGGGTCACATGCCGTCATTGAGTACTTATATAGGACTAGGGTGGGTCACATGGTGTCATTGAGTACTTATATAGGACTAGGGGGGTCACATGGGGTCATTGAGTACTTATATAAGACTAGGGGGATTCACACATGGGGTCATTGAGTACTTATATAGGACTAGGGGTGTCACATGGGGTCATTGAGTACTTATATAGGACATGGGGGGGTCGCATGGGGTCATTGAGTACCTATATAGGACTAGGGTGGGTCACATGAGGTCATTGAGTACTTATAGAGGACATGGGGGGGTCACGTGTGGTCATTGAGTACTTATATAGGACTAGGGTGGGTCACATGGGGTCATTGTGTACTTATATAAGACTAGGGTGGGTCACATTGGGTCATTGAGTACTTATATAGGACATGGGGGGGGGGTCGCATGGGGTCAATGAGTACTTATATAGGACTAGGGTGGGTCACATGGGGTCATTGAGTACTTATATAGAGCTAGGGGTGTCACATGGGGTCATTGAGTACTTATATAGGACATGGGGGGGTCGCATGGGGTCATTGAGTACCTATATAGGACTAGGGTGGGTCACATGAGGTCATTGAGTACTTATAGAGGACATGGGGGGGTCACGTGTGGTCATTGAGTACTTATATAGGACTAGGGTGGGTCACATGGGGTCATTGAGTACTTATATAAGACTAGGGTGGGTCACATGGGGTCATTGAGTATTTATATAGGACTAGGGGGGGTCACATGTGGTCATTGAGTACTTATATAGGACTAGGGGGATTCACATGGGGTCATTGAGTACTTATATAGGACTAGGGGGGGTCACATGGGGTCATTGTGTAATTATATAGGACTAGGGTGGCTGACCTGGGGTCATTGAGTACTTATATAGGACTAGGGGTGGTCACATGGGGTCATTGAGTACTTATATAGGACTAGGGTGGGTTACATGGGGTGATTGTGAACTTATATAGGAATAGGGTGGGTCACATGGGGTCATTGAGTACTTATATAGGACTAGGGGGGGTCACATGGGGTCATTGAGTACTTATATAGGACTAGGGGGGGTCACATGGGGTCATTGAGTACTTATATAGAACTAGGGGTGTCACATGTGGTCATTGATTACTTATATAGGACTAGGGTGGCTGACCTGGGGTCATTGAGTACATATATAGGAGTAGGGGTGGCACATGGGGTCATTGAGTACTTATATAGGACTAGGGTGGGTCACATGCCGTCATTGAGTACTTATATAGGACTAGGGTGGGTCACATGGTGTCATTGAGTACTTATATAGGACTAGGGGGGTCACATGGGGTCATTGAGTACTTATATAAGACTAGGGGGATTCACACATGGGGTCATTGAGTACTTATATAGGACTAGGGGGAGTCACATGGGGTAATTGTGTAATTATATAGGACTAGGGTGGCTGACCTGGTGTCATTGAGTACTTATATAGGACTAGGGGTGGTCACATGGGGTCATTGAGTACTTATATAGGACTAGGGTGGGTCACATGGCGTCATGGAGAACTTATATACGACTAGGGTGGGAGACATTGGGTCATTTAGTACTTATATAGGACTAGGGTGGGTCACATGGGGTCATTCAGTGCTTATATAGGACTAGGGTGGGTCACATGGGGTCATTGAGTACTTATATAAGACTAGGGTGGGTCACATGGGGTCATTGAGTACTTATATAGGAATAGGGTGGGTCACATGCGGTCATTGAGTACTTATATAGGACTAGGGTGGGTCACATTCGGTCATTGAGTACTTATATAGGACATGGGGGGGGGGTCGCATGGGGTCAATGAGTACTTATATAGGACTAGGGTGGGTCACATGGGGTCATTGAGTACTTATGTAGCACTAGGGTAAGTCACATGGGGTCATTGAATACTTATATAGGACTAGGGTGGGTCACATGGGGTCATTGAGTACTTATATAAGACTAGGGTGGGTCACATTGGGTCATTGAGTACTTATATAGGACATGGGGGGGGGTCGCATAGGGTCAATGAGTACTTATATAGGACTAGGGGGGGTCACATGGGGTCATTCAGTACTTATATAGGACTAGGGTGGCTGACCTGGGGTCATTGAGTACTTATATAGGACTAGGGGGGGGGGGTCACATGGGGTCGTTGAGTACTTATATAGGACTAGGGTGGGTCACATGGCGTCATGGAGAACTTATATACGACTAGGGTGGGAGACATGGGGTCATTTAGTACTTATATAGGACTAGGGCGGGTCACATGGTGTCATTGAGTACTTATATAGGACTAGGGTGGCTGACCTGGGGTCATTGAGTACTTATATAGGACTAGGGGGGGTCACATGGCGTCATGGAGAACTTATATATGACTAGGTTGGGAGACATGGGGTCATTTAGTACTTATATGGGACATGGGGGGGTCACATGGGGTCATTGAGTACTTATATAGGAATAGGGTGGGTCACATGGGGTCATTGAGTACTTATATAGGACTAGGGGGGGTCACATGCGGTCATTGAATACTTATATAGGACTAGGTGGGTTCACATGGGGTCATTGAGTACTTATATAGGACTAGGGGGGGTCACATGGGGTCGTTGAGTACTTATATAGGACTAGGGTGGGTCACATGGCGTCATGGAGAACTTATATACGACTAGGGTGGGAGACATGGGGTCATTTAGCACTTATATAGGACTAGGGGGGGTCACATGGGGTCATTGAGTACTTATATAGGACTAGGGGGGGTCACATGGGGTCATTGAGTACTTATATAGGATTAGGGGGATTCACATGGGGTCATTGAGTACTTATATAGGACTAGGGGGGGTCACATGGGGTCATTGTGTAATTATATAGGACTAGGGTGGCTAACCTGGGGTCATTGAGTACTTATATAGGACTAGGGGTGGTCACATGGGGTCATTGAGTACTTATATAGGACTAGGGTGGGTCACATGGCGTCATGGAGAACTTATATACGACTAGGGTGGGAGACATTGGGTCATTTAGTACTTATATAGGACTAGGGTGGGTCACATGGGGTCATTGTGAACTTATATAAGACTAGGGTGGGTCACATGTGGTCATTGAGTACTTATATAGGACTATGGTGGGTCACATGCCGTCATTGAGTACTTATATAGGACTAGGGTAGGTCACATGGGGTCATTCAGTACTTATATAGGACTAGGGTGGGTCACATGGGGTCAATGAGTACTTATATAAGACTAGGGTGGGTCACATGCGGTCATTGAGTACTTATATAGGACTAGGGTGGGTCACATTCGGTCATTGATTACTTATATAGGACATGGGGGGGGGGGGGGGTTCGCATGGGGTCAATGAGTACTTATATAGGACTAGGGTGGGTCACATGGGGTCATTGGGTACTTATATAGCACTAGGGTAAGTCACATGGGGTCATTGAATACTTATATAGTACTAGGGTGGGTCACATGGGGTCATTGAGTACTTATATAAGACTAGGGTGGGTCACATTGGGTCATTGAGTACTTATATAGGACATGGGGGGGGGGGGGGTCGCATGGGGTCAATGAGTACTTATATAGGACTAGGGTGGGTCACATGGGGTCATTGAGTACTTATATAGGACTAGGGGGGGTCACATGGGGTCATTGAGTACTTATATAGGACTAGGGTGGCTGACCTGGGGTCATTGAGTACTTATATAGGACTAGGGGGGGGGGGGTCACATGGGGTCATTGAGTACTTATATAGGACTAGGGGGGGTCACATGGGGTCATTGAATAATTATATAGGACTAGGGGGGTTCACATGGGGTCATTGAGTACTTATATAGGACTAGGGGGGGTCACATGGGGTCGTTGAGTACTTATATAGGACTAGGGTGGGTCACATGGCGTTATGGAGAACTTATATACGACTAGGGTGGGAGACATGGGGTCATTTAGTACTTATATAGGATTAGGGGGGGGTCACATGGGGTCATTGAGTACTTATATAGGACTAGGGTGGCTGACCTGGGGTCATTGAGTACTTATATAGGACTAGGGGGGGTCACATGGGGTCATTGAGTACTTATGTAGAACTAGGGGTGTCACATGGGGTAATTGAGTACTTATATAGGACATGGGGGGGTCGCATGGGGTCATTGAGTACTTATATAGGACTAGGGTGGGTCACATGGGGTCATTGAGTACTTATAGAGGACATGGGGGGGTCACGTGGGTTCATTGAGTACTTATATAGGACTAGGGTGGGTCACATGGGGTCATTGAGTACTTATATAGGACTAGGGGGATTCACATGGGGTCATTGAGTACTTATATTGGACTGGGGGGGGTCACATGGGGTCATTGTGTAATTATATAGGACTAGGGTGGCTGACCTGGGGTCATTGAGTACTTATATAGGACTAGGGGTGGTCACATGGGGTCATTGAGTACTTATATAGGACTAGGGTGGGTCACATAGCGTCATGGAGAACTTATATACGACTAGGGTGGGTCACATGGGGTCATTGTGAACTTATATAGGACTAGGGTGGGTGACATGGGGTCATTTAGTACTTATATAGGACTAGGGTGGGTCACATGGGGTCATTAAGTACTAATGTAGCACTAGGGTAAGTCACATGGGGTCATTGAATACTTATATAGGACTAGGGTGGGTCACATGGGGTCAATGAGTACTTATATAGGACTAGGGTGGGTCACATGGGGTCATTGAGTACTTATATAGAGCTAGGGGTGTCACATGGGGTCATTGAGTACTTATATAGGACATGGGGGGGTCGCATGGGGTCATTGAGTACCTATATAGGACTAGGGTGGGTCACATGAGGTCATTGAGTACTTATAGAGGACATGGGGGGGTCACGTGTGGTCATTGAGTACTTATATAGGACTAGGGTGGGTCACATGGGGTCATTGAGTACTTATATAAGACTAGGGTGGGTCACATGGGGTCATTGAGTATTTATATAGGACTAGGGGGGGTCACATGTGGTCATTGAGTACTTATATAGGACTAGGGGGATTCACATGGGGTCATTGAGTACTTATATAGGACTAGGGGGGGTCACATGGGGTCATTGTGTAATTATATAGGACTAGGGTGGCTGACCTGGGGTCATTGAGTACTTATATAGGACTAGGGGTGGTCACATGGGGTCATTGAGTACTTATATAGGACTAGGGTGGGTTACATGGGGTGATTGTGAACTTATATAGGAATAGGGTGGGTCACATGGGGTCATTGAGTACTTATATAGGACTAGGGGGGGTCACATGGGGTCATTGAGTACTTATATAGGACTAGGGGGGGTCACATGGGGTCATTGAGTACTTATATAGAACTAGGGGTGTCACATGTGGTCATTGATTACTTATATAGGACTAGGGTGGCTGACCTGGGGTCATTGAGTACATATATAGGAGTAGGGGTGGCACATGGGGTCATTGAGTACTTATATAGGACTAGGGTGGGTCACATGCCGTCATTGAGTACTTATATAGGACTAGGGTGGGTCACATGGTGTCATTGAGTACTTATATAGGACTAGGGGGGTCACATGGGGTCATTGAGTACTTATATAAGACTAGGGGGATTCACACATGGGGTCATTGAGTACTTATATAGGACTAGGGGGAGTCACATGGGGTAATTGTGTAATTATATAGGACTAGGGTGGCTGACCTGGGGTCATTGAGTACTTATATAGGACTAGGGGTGGTCACATGGGGTCATTGAGTACTTATATAGGACTAGGGTGGGTCACATGGCGTCATGGAGAACTTATATACGACTAGGGTGGGAGACATTGGGTCATTTAGTACTTATATAGGACTAGGGTGGGTCACATGGGGTCATTCAGTGCTTATATAGGGACTAGGGTGGGTCACATGGGGTCATTGAGTACTTATATAAGACTAGGGTGGGTCACATGGGGTCATTGAGTACTTATATAGGAATAGGGTGGGTCACATGCGGTCATTGAGTACTTATATAGGACTAGGGTGGGTCACATTCGGTCATTGAGTACTTATATAGGACATGGGGGGGGGGGTCGCATGGGGTCAATGAGTACTTATATAGGACTAGGGTGGGTCCACATGGGGTCATTGAGTACTTATGTAGCACTAGGGTAAGTCACATGGGGTCATTGAATACTTATATAGGACTAGGGTGGGTCACATGGGGTCATTGAGTACTTATATAAGACTAGGGGTGGGTCACATTGGGTCATTGAGTACTTATATAGGACATGGGGGGGGGGTCGCATAGGGTCAATGAGTACTTATATAGGACTAGGGGGGGGTCACATGGGGTCATTCAGTACTTATATAGGACTAGGGTGGCTGACCCTGGGGTCATTGAGTACTTATATAGGACTAGGGGGGGGGGGGGTCACATGGGGTCGTTGAGTACTTATATAGGACTAGGGTGGGTCACATGGCGTCCATGGAGAACTTATATACGACTAGGGTGGGAGACATGGGGTCATTTAGTACTTATATAGGACTAGGGCGGGTCACATGGTGTCATTGAGTACTTATATAGGACTAGGGTGGCTGACCTGGGGTCATTGAGTACTTATATAGGACTAGGGGGGGTCACATGGCGTCATGGAGAACTTATATACGACTAGGTTGGGAGACATGGGGTCATTTAGTACTTATATGGGACATGGGGGGGTCACATGGGGTCATTGAGTACTTATATAGGAATAGGGTGGGTCACATGGGGTCATTGAGTACTTATATAGGACTAGGGGGGGTCACATGCGGTCATTGAATACTTATATAGGACTAGGTGGGTTCACATGGGGTCATTGAGTACTTATATAGGACTAGGGGGGGTCACATGGGGTCGTTGAGTACAGTTTCGGCCATTAATCTTGCGTCAGGCGAGGGGAAGTAGAAATTAGAGGGGGTGAAGGGATATCTAGGGAGTTTGTCCGTAGCTGTCAAATGGCGCGATTAACCCTTAATTTTGGATTGTAAACAAAAGTAATGTTTTCGGAAAACGATTGCGGAAAAGAAGGAAGAATTTTAATACATAACAGAGAAGAAGAAATATATCAGATGAGTATAAATTAATAAAAAAAATGAAAATTATTGTGAATTTTTAAGAAAATATACTTTGTGGTTTTTTTATTTTTGTTACAGGTGAAATCCTGTTATGATGGCTTTCTATTAAGGAAAAAAGTTCTTATAAACAAATAAGTGCAAAAGCATTAAGATATGAAGCATTTCTTTGTGGCCCAGTCATTTCGATAATTGTGACTTAATGTTATAATAGTGAATGTGTAAGCGATTAGTGTATATACAACAAACTCTTATTGTAAATTTAATAATCTTGTATGACAGTTTTAATTGCTATTATTTTAAATTAAAGCTAGTTTAATTAACATATTATTTTTATTTCATCCCTTTCTCAAAATTCTAAACACACATGGTAATTACCTATTCTTGTAGTAGTCATATATTCGTTAAAATACTTACAAAATTACAACTGTTTTATATTTGTAAAGCATAGCTTTTTGTTGCAATGATTTTTATTATTCAATGTGAGAAAAATTGCATTGGGTTTAGGTAAATGTCTTATTTATCCGCCACATCCTTCCATATCTTATGCGACATTTATTTGGCTCTGTTACACTATTTTCTTCTAGTCTACAACATATAACATTAATTTTTTATTCATTTATACATACACACAGATCTGACAATACTACTCCTGAGTTCATCTTGTTTTCAGCTTCAAATAGTTTTCCAACTACACGCATGGATATCCATTTTGAATATAGAATACTTATTTCATTTCATCTATTATGATATTGTTAAGATTGATAGAAAGATATCAATTCTTTGCAAATGATATTTTATATATCTAGTAACTGGATTAATTAAGGTTTTAGAACAGATAAATTTCACAAACAAATAGGACTAACAAAATATGTATTATATATTGAGGAAGGATATCCAAATGTGAATTATTTGAAGCTAAAAGCAAGATGATTTCAGCAGTATACTTAAATGTACTGGAGAACAACATCCTCTCAAATATAAATCCTATGGAAGAGATGCCAAACATTATAAGTAAAATAATTCAAGTGTTCATTCTTCAAATTTAATAGAACAATGGTTTACCAATCATCTTGACATTTATAAGATTAATTATTCAATAGAATAGCCATATCTGAGTGTATATAAAAATAGCAAAAAAATATTGGTATATTTTGAAAACTAAAAGAAAGAACTAACAAGGCAAATAAATATTACATAAGATATGGAAGGATGTGGCGGATCAATAAGACATTTGCCTAAACCCAATGCAATTTGTCTCACATTGAATAATAAAAATCATTGCAACAAACAGCTATGCTTTACAATATAAACAGCTGTAATTCTGTAAGTAATTTAACGAATATATGACTACTACAAGAATAGGTAATTACCATGTGTGTTTAGAATTTTGTGAAAGGGATGAAATAAAAATAATATGTTAATTAAACTAGCTTTAATTTAAAATAATAGCAATTAAAACATTGTCATACAAGATTATTAAATTTACAATAAGAGTTTGTTGTATATACACTAATCGCTTACACATTCACTATCATAACATTAAGTCACAATTATCGAAATGACTGGGGCCACACAGAAATACTTCATATCTTAATGCTTTTGCACTTATTTGTTTATAAGAACTTTTTTCCTTAATAGAAAGCCATCATAACAGGATTTCACCTGTAACAAAAATAAAATAGCCACAAAGTATATTTTCTTAAAAATTCACAATAATTTTCATTTTTTTTATTAATTTATACTCATTTGATATATTTCTTCTTCTCTGTTATGTATTAAAATTCTTCCTTCTTTTCCGCAATCGTTTTCCGAAAATATTACTTTTGTTTACAATCCATAATTGAGGGTTAATCGCGCCATTTGACAGCTACGGACAAACTCCCTAGATATCCCTTCACCCCTTTAATTTCTACTTCCCCTCGCCTGACGCAAGATTAATGGCCGAAACTGTACTTATATAGGACTAGGGTGGGTCACATGGCGTCATGGAGAACTTATATACGACTAGGGTGGGAGACATGGGGTCATTTAGCACTTATATAGGACTAGGGGGGGTCACATGGGGTCATTGAGTACTTATATAGGACTAGGGGGGGTCACATGGGGTCATTGAGTACTTATATAGGACTAGGGGGATTCACATGGGGTCATTGAGTACTTATATAGGACTAGGGGGGGTCACATGGGGTCATTGTGTAATTATATAGGACTAGGGTGGCTGACCTGGGGTCATTGAGTACTTATATAGGACTAGGGGTGGTCACATGGGGTCATTGAGTACTTATATAGGACTAGGGTGGGTCACATGGCGTCATGGAGAACTTATATACGACTAGGGTGGGAGACATTGGGTCATTTAGTACTTATATAGGACTAGGGTGGGTCACATGGGGTCATTGTGAACTTATATAAGACTAGGGTGGGTCACATGTGGTCATTGAGTACTTATATAGGACTATGGTGGGTCACATGCCGTCATTGAGTACTTATATAGGACTAGGGTAGGTCACATGGGGTCATTCAGTACTTATATAGGACTAGGGTGGGTCACATGGGGTCAATGAGTACTTATATAAGACTAGGGTGGGTCACATGCGGTCATTGAGTACTTATATAGGACTAGGGTGGGTCATATTCGGTCATTGAGTACTTATATAGGACATGGGGGGGGGGGGGGTCGCATGGGGTCAATGAGTACTTATATAGGACTAGGGTGGGTCACATGGGGTCATTGAGTACTTATGTAGCACTAGGGTAAGTCACATTCGGTCATTGATTACTTATATAGGACATGGGGGGGGGGGGGGGGGTTCGCATGGGGTCAATGAGTACTTATATAGGACTAGGGTGGGTCACATGGGGTCATTGGGTACTTATATAGCACTAGGGTAAGTCACATGGGGTCATTGAATACTTATATAGTACTAGGGTGGGTCACATGGGGTCATTGAGTACTTATATAAGACTAGGGTGGGTCACATTGGGTCATTGAGTACTTATATAGGACATGGGGGGGGGGGTCGCATGGGGTCAATGAGTACTTATATAGGACTAGGGTGGGTCACATGGGGTCATTGAGTACTTATATAGGACTAGGGGGGGTCACATGGGGTCATTGAGTACTTATATAGGACTAGGGTGGCTGACCTGGGGTCATTGAGTACTTATATAGGACTAGGGGGGGGGGGGGTCACATGGGGTCATTGAGTACTTATATAGGACTAGGGGGGGTCACATGGGGTCATTGAATAATTATATAGGACTAGGGGGGTTCACATGGGGTCATTGAGTACTTATATAGGACTAGGGGGGGTCACATGGGGTCGTTGAGTACTTATATAGGACTAGGGTGGGTCACATGGCGTTATGGAGAACTTATATACGACTAGGGTGGGAGACATGGGGTCATTTAGTACTTATATAGGATTAGGGGGGGTCACATGGGGTCATTGAGTACTTATATAGGACTAGGGTGGCTGACCTGGGGTCATTGAGTACTTATATAGGACTAGGGGGGGTCACATGGGGTCATTGAGTACTTATGTAGAACTAGGGGTGTCACATGGGGTAATTGAGTACTTATATAGGACATGGGGGGGTCGCATGGGGTCATTGAGTACTTATATAGGACTAGGGTGGGTCACATGGGGTCATTGAGTACTTATAGAGGACATGGGGGGGTCACGTGGGTTCATTGAGTACTTATATAGGACTAGGGTGGGTCACATGGGGTCATTGAGTACTTATATAGGACTAGGGGGATTCACATGGGGTCATTGAGTACTTATATTGGACTAGGGGGGGTCACATGGGGTCATTGTGTAATTATATAGGACTAGGGTGGCTGACCTGGGGTCATTGAGTACTTATATAGGACTAGGGGTGGTCACATGGGGTCATTGAGTACTTATATAGGACTAGGGTGGGTCACATAGCGTCATGGAGAACTTATATACGACTAGGGTGGGTCACATGGGGTCATTGTGAACTTATATAGGACTAGGGTGGGTGACATGGGGTCATTTAGTACTTATATAGGACTAGGGTGGGTCACATGGGGTCATTAAGTACTAATGTAGCACTAGGGTAAGTCACATGGGGTCATTGAATACTTATATAGGACTAGGGTGGGTCACATGGGGTCATTGAGTACTTATATAGGACTAGGGGGGGTCACATGGGGTCATTGTGTAATTATATAGGACTAGGGTGGCTGACCTGGGGTCATTGAGTACTTATATAGGACTAGGGGTGGTCACATGGGGTCATTGAGTACTTATATAGGACTAGGGTGGGTCACATGGCGTCATGGAGAACTTATATACGACTAGGGTGGGAGACATTGGGTCATTTAGTACTTATATAGGACATGGGGGGGTCACATGGGGTCATTGAGTACTTATATAGGACTAGGGTGGGTCACATGGGGTCATTGTGAACTTATATAGGACTAGGGTGGGTGACATGGGGTCATTTAGTACTTATATAGGACTAGGGTGGGTCACATGGGGTCATTGAGTACTTATATAAGACTAGGGTGGGTCACATGTGGTCATTGAGTACTTATATAGGACTATGGTGGGTCACATGCCGTCATTGAGTACTTATATAGGACTAGGGTGGGTCACATGGGGTCATTCAGTACTTATATAGGACTAGGGTGGGTCACATGGGGTCATTGAGTACTTATATAAGACTAGGGTGTGTCACATGGGGTCATTGAGTACTTATATAGGAATAGGGTGGGTCACATGCGGTCACTGAGTACTTATATAGGACTAGGTTGGGTCATATTCGGTCATTGAGTACTTATATAGGACATGGGGGGGGGTCGCATGGGGTCAATTAGTACCTATATAGGACTAGGGTGGGTCACATGGGGTCATTGAATACTTATATAGGACTAGGGTGGGTCACATGGGGTCATTGAGTACTTATATAAGACTAGGGTGGGTCACATTGGGTCATTGAGTACTTATATAGGACATGGGGGGGGGTCGCATGGGGTCAATGAGTACTTATATAGGACTAGGGTGGGTCACATTGGGTCATTGAGTACTTATATAGGACTAGGGGGGGTCACATGGGGTCATTCAGTACTTATATAGGACTAGGGTGGCTGACCTGGGGTCATTGAGTACTTATATAAGACTAGGGGAGGGGTCACATGGGGTCGTTGAGTACTTATATAGGACTAGGGTGGGTCACATGGGGTCATTGAGTACTTATATAAGACTAGGGTGGGTCACATGGGGTCATTGAGTACTTATATAGGACTAGGGGGGGTCACATGGGGTCATTGAGTACTTATATAGGACTAGGGGGATTCACATGGGGTCATTGAGTACTTATATAGGACTAGGGGGGGTCACATGGGGTCATTGTGTAATTATATAGGACTAGGGTGGCTGACCTGGGGTCATTGAGTACTTATATAGGACTAGGGGTGGTCACATGGGGTCATTGAGTACTTATATAGGACTAGGGTGGGTTACATGGGGTGATTGTGAACTTATATAGGAATAGGGTGGGTCACATGGGGTCATTGAGTACTTATATAGGACTAGGGGGGGTCACATGGGGTCATTGAGTACTTATATAGGACTAGGGGGGGTCACATGTGGTCATTGATTACTTATATAGGACTAGGGTGGCTGACCTGGGGTCATTGAGTACATATATAGGAGTAGGGGTGGCACATGGGGTCATTGAGTACTTATATAGGACTAGGGTGGGTCACATGTCGTCATTGAGTACTTATATAGGACTAGGGTGGGTCACATGGTGTCATTGAGTACTTATATAGGACTAGGCTGGGTCACATGGGGTCATTATGAATTTATACAGAAATAGGGTGGGTCACATGGGGTCATTGAGTACTTATATAGGACTAGGGGGGGTCACATGGGGTCATTGAGTACTTATATAGGACTAGGGAGGGGTCACATGTGGTCATTGAGTACTTATATAGGACTAGGGTGGGTCACATGGGGTCATTGAGTACTTATATAAGACTAGGGTGGGTCACATGGGGTCATTGAGTACTTATATAGGAATAGGGTGGGTCACATGGGGTCATTGAGTACTTATATAGGGCTAAGGGGGGTCACATGGGGTCATTGAATACTTATATAGGACTAGGGGGGTTCACATGGGGTCATTGAGTACTTATATAGGACTAGGGGGGGTCACATGGGGTCGTTGAGTACTTATATAGGACTAGGGTGGGTCACATGGTGTCATTGAGTACTTATATAAGACTAGGGTGGGTCACATGGGGTCATTGAGTACTTATATAGGACTAGGGGGGGTCACATGGGGTCATTGAGTACTTATATAGGACTAGGGGGATTCACATGGGGTCATTGAGTACTTATATAGGACTAGGGGGGGTCACATGGGGTCATTGAGTACTTATATAGGACTAGGGGGGGTCACATGGGGTCATTGAGTACTTATATAGGACTAGGGTGGCTGACCTGGGGTCATTGAGTACTTATATAGGACTAGGGGGGTCACATGGGGTCATTGAGTACTTATATAAAACTAGGGGTGTCACATGGGGTCATTGAGTACTTATATAGGACATGGGGGGGTCGCATGGGGTCATTGAGTACTTATATAGGACTAGGGAGGGTCACATGGGGTCATTGAGTACTTATAGAGGACATGGGGGGGTCACGTGGGTTCATTGAGTACTTATATAGGACTAGGGTGGGTCACATGGGGTCATTGAGTACTTATATAGGACTAGGGAGGGGTCACATGTGGTCATTGAGTACTTATATAGGACTAGGGTGGGTCACATGGTGTCATTGAGTACTTATATAAGACTAGGGTGGATCACATGGGGTCATTGAGTACTTATATAGGACTAGGGGGGGTCACATGGGGTCATTGAGTACTTATATAGGACTAGGGGGATTCACATGGGGTCATTGAGTACTTATATAGGACTAGGGGGGGGTCACATGGGGTCATTGTGTAATTATATAGGACTAGGGTGGCTGACCTGGGGTCATTGAGTACTTATATAGGACTAGGGGTGGTCACATGGGGTCATTGAGTAATTATATAGGACTAGGGTGGGTCACATGGCGTCATGGAGAACTTATATACGACTAGGGTGGGAGACATTGGGTCATTTAGTACTTATATAGGACATGGGGGGGTCACATGGGGTCATTGAGTACTTATATAGGACTAGGGTGGGTCACATGGGGTCATTGTGAACTTATATAGGACTAGGGTGGGTCACATGTGGTCATTGAGTACTTATATAGGACTATGGTGGGTCACATGCCGTCATTGAGTACTTATATAGGACTAGGGTGGGTCACATGGGGTCATTCAGTACTTATATAGGACTAGGGTGGGTCACATGGGGTCATTGAGTACTTATATAAGACTAGGGTGTGTCACATGGGGTCATTGAGTACTTATATAGGAATAGGGTGGGTCACATGCGGTCATTGAGTACTTATATAGGACTAGGGTGGGTCATATTCGGTCATTGAGTACTTATATAGGACATGGGGGGGGGGTCGCATGGGGTAAATGAGTACTTATATAGGACTAGGGTGTGTCACATGGGGTCATTGAGTACTTATGTAGCACTAGGGTAAGTCACATGGGGTCATTGAATACTTATATAGGACTAGGGTGGGTCACATGGGGTCATTGTGTACTTATATAAGACTAGGGTGGGTCACATTGGGTCATTGAGTACTTATATAGGACATGGGGGGGGGGGTCGCATGGGGTCAATGAGTACTTATATAGGACTAGGGTGGGTCACA
Source organism: Prorops nasuta (assembly GCF_024137725.1). Classification (NCBI taxonomy): domain Eukaryota; kingdom Metazoa; phylum Arthropoda; class Insecta; order Hymenoptera; family Bethylidae; genus Prorops; species Prorops nasuta. The sequence goes on from NW_027116899.1 coordinate 105,084, forward strand.
TGGGGTCATTGAGTACTTATATAGAGCTAGGGGTGTCACATGGGGTCATTGAGTACTTATATAGGACATGGGGGGGTCGCATGGGGTCATTGAGTACCTATATAGGACTAGGGTGGGTCACATGAGGTCATTGAGTACTTATAGAGGACATGGGGGGGTCACGTGTGGTCATTGAGTACTTATATAGGACTAGGGTGGGTCACATGGGGTCATTGAGTACTTATATAAGACTAGGGTGGGTCACATGGGGTCATTGAGTATTTATATAGGACTAGGGGGGGTCACATGTGGTCATTGAGTACTTATATAGGACTAGGGGGATTCACATGGGGTCATTGAGTACTTATATAGGACTAGGGGGGGTCACATGGGGTCATTGTGTAATTATATAGGACTAGGGTGGCTGACCTGGGGTCATTGAGTACTTATATAGGACTAGGGGTGGTCACATGGGGTCATTGAGTACTTATATAGGACTAGGGTGGGTTACATGGGGTGATTGTGAACTTATATAGGAATAGGGTGGGTCACATGGGGTCATTGAGTACTTATATAGGACTAGGGGGGGTCACATGGGGTCATTGAGTACTTATATAGGACTAGGGGGGGTCACATGGGGTCATTGAGTACTTATATAGAACTAGGGGTGTCACATGTGGTCATTGATTACTTATATAGGACTAGGGTGGCTGACCTGGGGTCATTGAGTACATATATAGGAGTAGGGGTGGCACATGGGGTCATTGAGTACTTATATAGGACTAGGGTGGGTCACATGCCGTCATTGAGTACTTATATAGGACTAGGGTGGGTCACATGGTGTCATTGAGTACTTATATAGGACTAGGGGGGTCACATGGGGTCATTGAGTACTTATATAAGACTAGGGGGATTCACACATGGGGTCATTGAGTACTTATATAGGACTAGGGGGAGTCACATGGGGTAATTGTGTAATTATATAGGACTAGGGTGGCTGACCTGGGGTCATTGAGTACTTATATAGGACTAGGGGTGGTCACATGGGGTCATTGAGTACTTATATAGGACTAGGGTGGGTCACATGGCGTCATGGAGAACTTATATACGACTAGGGTGGGAGACATTGGGTCATTTAGTACTTATATAGGACTAGGGTGGGTCACATGGGGTCATTCAGTGCTTATATAGGACTAGGGTGGGTCACATGGGGTCATTGAGTACTTATATAAGACTAGGGTGGGTCACATGGGGTCATTGAGTACTTATATAGGAATAGGGTGGGTCACATGCGGTCATTGAGTACTTATATAGGACTAGGGTGGGTCACATTCGGTCATTGAGTACTTATATAGGACATGGGGGGGGGGGTCGCATGGGGTCAATGAGTACTTATATAGGACTAGGGGGGGTCACATGGGGTCATTGAGTACTTATATAGAACTAGGGGTGTCACATGGGGTCATTGAGTACTTATATAGGACATGGGGGGGTCGCATGGAGTCATTGAGTACTTATATAGGACTAGGGTGGGTCACATGGGGTCATTGAGTACTTATATAGGTCTAGGGGTGTCACATGGGGTCATTGAGTACTTATATAGGACTAGGGTGGCTGACCTGGGGCCATTGAGTACTTATATAGGACTAGGGGGGTCACATGGGGTCATTGAGTACTTATATATGACTAGGTTGGCTCACAAGGCGTCATGGAGAACTTATATACGACTAGGTTGGGAGACATGGGGTCATTTAGTACTTATATGGGACATGGGGGGGTCACATGGGGTCATTGAGTACTTATATAGGACTAGGGTGTGTTACATGGGGTCATTGAGTACTTATATAGGACTAGGGTGGGTCACATGGGGTCATTATGAACTTATACAGGAATAGGGTGGGTCACATGGGGTCATTGAGTACTTATATAGGACTAGGGGGGGTCACATGGGGTCATTCAGTACTTATATAGGACTAGGGGGGGTCACATGGGGTCATTGAGTACATATATAGGACTAGGATGGCTGACCTGGGGTCATTGAGTACTTATATAGGAAATGGGGGGGGGGGGGGGGTCGCATGGGGTCAATGAGTACTTATATAGGACTAGGGTGGGTCACATTCGGTCATTGAGTACTTATATAGGAAATGGGGGGGGGGGGGGTCGCATGGGGTCAATGAGTACTTATATAGGACTAGGGTGGGTCACATGGGGTCCTTGAGTACTTATGTAGCACTAGGGTAAGTCACATGGGGTCATTGAATACTTATATAGGACTAGGGTGGGTCACATGGGGTCATTGAGTACTTATATAAGACTAGGGTGGGTCACATTGGGTCATTGAGTACTTATATAGGACATGGGGGGGGGGGTCGCATGGGGTCAATGAGTACTTATATAGGACTAGGGTGGGTCACATGGGGTCATTGAGTACTTATGTAGCACTAGGGTAAGTCACATGGGGTCATTGAATACTTGTATAGGACTAGGGTGGGTCACATGGGGTCATTGAGTACTTATATAAGACTAGGGTGGGTCACATTGGGTCATTGAGTACTTATATAGGACATGGGGGGGGGGGTCGCATGGGGTCATTGAGTACTTATATAGGATTAGGGGGGGTCACATGGGGTCATTGAGTACTTATATAGGACTAGGGTGGCTGACCTGGGGTCATTGAGTACTTATATAGGACTGGGGGGGGGGGGTCACATGGGGTCGTTGAGTACTTATATAGGACTAGGGTGGGTCACATGGCGTCATGGAGAACTTATATAGGACTAGGGTGGGTCACATGGGGTCATTGAGTACTTATATAGGTCTAGGGGGGGTCACATGGGGTCATTGAGTACTTATATAGGACTAGGGTGGCTGACCTGGGGCCATTGAGTACTTATATAGGACTAGGGGGGTCACATGGGGTCATTGAGTACATATATAGGACTAGGGTGGCTCACAAGGCGTCATGGAGAACATATATACGACTAGGTTGGGAGACATGGGGTCATTTAGTACTTATATGGGACATGGGGGGGTCACATGGGGTCATTGAGTACTTATATAGGACTAGGGTGGGTCACATGGGGTCATTATGAACTTATACAGGAATAGGGTGGGTCACATGGGGTCATTGAGTACTTATATAGGACTAGGGGGGGGTCACATGGGGTCATTCAGTACTTATATAGGACTAGGGGGGGTCACATGGGGTCATTGAGTACTTATATAGGACTAGGATGGCTGACCTGGGGTCATTGAGTACTTATATAGGACTAGGGTGGGTCACATTCGGTCATTGAGTACTTATATAGGAAATGGTGGGGGGGGGGGGGTCGCATGGGGTCAATGAGTACTTATATAGGACATGGGGGGGTCACATGGGGTCATTGAGTACTTATATAGGACTAGGGTGGGTCACATGGGGTCATTGTGAACTTATATAGGACTAGGGTGGGTGACATGGGGTCATTTAGTACTTATATAGGACTAGGGTGGGTCACATGGGGTCATTGAGTACTTATATAAGACTAGGGTGGGTCACATGTGGTCATTGAGTACTTATATAGGACTATGGTGGGTCACATGCCGTCATTGAGTACTTATATAGGACTAGGGTGGGTCACATGGGGTCATTGAGTACTTATATAAGACTAGGGTGTGTCACATGGGGTCATTGAGTACTTATATAGGAATAGGGTGGGTCACATGCGGTCACTGAGTACTTATATAGGACTAGGTTGGGTCATATTCGGTCATTGAGTACTTATATAGGACTAGGGTGGGTCACATGGGGTCATTGAGTACTTATATAAGACTAGGGTGGGTCACATGTGGTCATTGAGTACTTATATAGGACTATGGTGGGTCACATGCCGTCATTGAGTACTTATATAGGACTAGGGTGGGTCACATGGGGTCATTGAGTACTTATATAAGACTAGGGTGTGTCACATGGGGTCATTGAGTACTTATATAGGAATAGGGTGGGTCACATGCGGTCACTGAGTACTTATATAGGACTAGGTTGGGTCACATGTGGTCATTGAGTACTTATATAGGACTAGGGTGGGTCACATGGTGTCATTGAGTACTTATATAAGACTAGGGTGGATCACATGGGGTCATTGAGTACTTATATAGGACTAGGGGGGGTCACATGGGGTCATTGAGTACTTATATAGGACTAGGGGGATTCACATGGGGTCATTGAGTACTTATATAGGACTAGGGGGGGGTCACATGGGGTCATTGTGTAATTATATAGGACTAGGGTGGCTGACCTGGGGTCATTGAGTACTTATATAGGACTAGGGGTGGTCACATGGGGTCATTGAGTAATTATATAGGACTAGGGTGGGTCACATGGCGTCATGGAGAACTTATATACGACTAGGGTGGGAGACATTGGGTCATTTAGTACTTATATAGGACATGGGGGGGTCACATGGGGTCATTGAGTACTTATATAGGACTAGGGTGGGTCACATGGGGTCATTGTGAACTTATATAGGACTAGGGTGGGTCACATGTGGTCATTGAGTACTTATATAGGACTATGGTGGGTCACATGCCGTCATTGAGTACTTATATAGGACTAGGGTGGGTCACATGGGGTCATTCAGTACTTATATAGGACTAGGGTGGGTCACATGGGGTCATTGAGTACTTATATAAGACTAGGGTGTGTCACATGGGGTCATTGAGTACTTATATAGGAATAGGGTGGGTCACATGCGGTCATTGAGTACTTATATAGGACTAGGGTGGGTCATATTCGGTCATTGAGTACTTATATAGGACATGGGGGGGGGGGTCGCATGGGGTAAATGAGTACTTATATAGGACTAGGGTGTGTCACATGGGGTCATTGAGTACTTATGTAGCACTAGGGTAAGTCACATGGGGTCATTGAATACTTATATAGGACTAGGGTGGGTCACATGGGGTCATTGTGTACTTATATAAGACTAGGGTGGGTCACATTGGGTCATTGAGTACTTATATAGGACATGGGGGGGGGTCGCATGGGGTCAATGAGTACTTATATAGGACTAGGGTGGGTCACATGGGGTCATTGAGTACTTATATAGAGCTAGGGGTGTCACATGGGGTCATTGAGTACTTATATAGGACATGGGGGGGTCGCATGGGGTCATTGAGTACCTATATAGGACTAGGGTGGGTCACATGAGGTCATTGAGTACTTATAGAGGACATGGGGGGGTCACGTGTGGTCATTGAGTACTTATATAGGACTAGGGTGGGTCACATGGGGTCATTGAGTACTTATATAAGACTAGGGTGGGTCACATGGGGTCATTGAGTATTTATATAGGACTAGGGGGGGTCACATGTGGTCATTGAGTACTTATATAGGACTAGGGGGATTCACATGGGGTCATTGAGTACTTATATAGGACTAGGGGGGGTCACATGGGGTCATTGTGTAATTATATAGGAATAGGGTGGCTGACCTGGGGTCATTGAGTACTTATATAGGACTAGGGGTGGTCACATGGGGTCATTGAGTACTTATATAGGACTAGGGTGGGTTACATGGGGTGATTGTGAACTTATATAGGAATAGGGTGGGTCACATGGGGTCATTGAGTACTTATATAGGACTAGGGGGGGTCACATGGGGTCATTGAGTACTTATATAGGACTAGGGGGGGTCACATGGGGTCATTGAGTACTTATATAGAACTAGGGGTGTCACATGTGGTCATTGATTACTTATATAGGACTAGGGTGGCTGACCTGGGGTCATTGAGTACATATATAGGAGTAGGGGTGGCACATGGGGTCATTGAGTACTTATATAGGACTAGGGTGGGTCACATGCCGTCATTGAGTACTTATATAGGACTAGGGTGGGTCACATGGTGTCATTGAGTACTTATATAGGACTAGGGGGGTCACATGGGGTCATTGAGTACTTATATAAGACTAGGGGGATTCACACATGGGGTCATTGAGTACTTATATAGGACTAGGGGGAGTCACATGGGGTAATTGTGTAATTATATAGGACTAGGGTGGCTGACCTGGGGTCATTGAGTACTTATATAGGACTAGGGGTGGTCACATGGGGTCATTGAGTACTTATATAGGACTAGGGTGGGTCACATGGCGTCATGGAGAACTTATATACGACTAGGGTGGGAGACATTGGGTCATTTAGTACTTATATAGGACTAGGGTGGGTCACATGGGGTCATTCAGTGCTTATATAGGACTAGGGTGGGTCACATGGGGTCATTGAGTACTTATATAAGACTAGGGTGGGTCACATGGGGTCATTGAGTACTTATATAGGAATAGGGTGGGTCACATGCGGTCATTGAGTACTTATATAGGACTAGGGTGGGTCACATTCGGTCATTGAGTACTTATATAGGACATGGGGGGGGTCGCATGGGGTCAATGAGTACTTATATAGGACTAGGGTGGGTCACATGGGGTCATTGAGTACTTATATAGGAATAGGGTGGGTCACATGCGGTCACTGAGTACTTATATAGGACTAGGTTGGGTCACATGTGGTCATTGAGTACTTATATAGGACTAGGGTGGGTCACATGGTGTCATTGAGTACTTATATAAGACTAGGGTGGATCACATGGGGTCATTGAGTACTTATATAGGACTAGGGGGGGTCACATGGGGTCATTGAGTACTTATATAGGACTAGGGGGATTCACATGGGGTCATTGAGTACTTATATAGGACTAGGGGGGGGTCACATGGGGTCATTGTGTAATTATATAGGACTAGGGTGGCTGACCTGGGGTCATTGAGTACTTATATAGGACTAGGGGTGGTCACATGGGGTCATTGAGTAATTATATAGGACTAGGGTGGGTCACATGGCGTCATGGAGAACTTATATACGACTAGGGTGGGAGACATTGGGTCATTTAGTACTTATATAGGACATGGGGGGGTCACATGGGGTCATTGAGTACTTATATAGGACTAGGGTGGTCACATGGGGTCATTGTGAACTTATATAGGACTAGGGTGGGTCACATGTGGTCATTGAGTACTTATATAGGACTATGGTGGGTCACATGCCGTCATTGAGTACTTATATAGGACTAGGGTGGGTCACATGGGGTCATTCAGTACTTATATAGGACTAGGGTGGGTCACATGGGGTCATTGAGTACTTATATAAGACTAGGGTGTGTCACATGGGGTCATTGAGTACTTATATAGGAATAGGGTGGGTCACATGCGGTCATTGAGTACTTATATAGGACTAGGGTGGGTCATATTCGGTCATTGAGTACTTATATAGGACATGGGGGGGGGGTTCGCATGGGGTAAATGAGTACTTATATAGGACTAGGGTGTGTCACATGGGGTCATTGAGTACTTATGTAGCACTAGGGTAAGTCACATGGGGTCATTGAATACTTATATAGGACTAGGGTGGGTCACATGGGGTCATTGTGTACTTATATAAGACTAGGGTGGGTCACATTGGGTCATTGAGTACTTATATAGGACATGGGGGGGGGTCGCATGGGGTCAATGATTACTTATATAGGACTAGGGTGGGTCACATGGGGTCATTGAGTACTTATATAGAGCTAGGGGTGTCACATGGGGTCATTGAGTACTTATATAGGACATGGGGGGGTCGCATGGGTCATTGAGTACCTATATAGGACTAGGGTGGGTCACATGAGGTCATTGAGTACTTATAGAGGACATGGGGGGGGTCACGTGTGGTCATTGAGTACTTATATAGGACTAGGGTGGGTCACATGGGGTCATTGAGTACTTATATAAGACTAGGGTGGTCACATGGGGTCATTGAGTATTTATATAGGACTAGGGGGGGTCACATGTGGTCATTGAGTACTTATATAGGACTAGGGGGATTCACATGGGGTCATTGAGTACTTATATAGGACTAGGGGGGGGTCACATGGGGTCATTGTGTAATTATATAGGACTAGGGTGGCTGACCTGGGGTCATTGAGTACTTATATAGGACTAGGGTGGTCACATGGGGTCATTGAGTACTTATATAGGACTAGGGTGGGTTACATGGGGTGATTGTGAACTTATATAGGAATAGGGTGGGTCACATGGGGTCATTGAGTACTTATATAGGACTAGGGGGGTCACATGGGGTCATTGAGTACTTATAGACTAGGAGGGGGGTCACATGGGGTCATTGAGTACTTATATAGAACTAGGGGTGTCACATGTGGTCATTGATTACTTATATAGGACTAGGGTGGCTGACCTGGGGTCATTGAGTACATATATAGGAGTAGGGTGGCACATGGGGTCATTGAGTACTTATATAGGACTAGGTGGGTCACATGCCGTCATTGAGTACTTATATAGGACTAGGTGGGTCACATGGTGTCATTGAGTACTTATATAGGACTAGGGGGGTCACATGGGGTCATTGAGTACTTATATAAGACTAGGGGGATTCACACATGGGGTCATTGAGTACTTATATAGGACTAGGGGGAGTCACATGGGGTAATTGTGTAATTATATAGGACTAGGGTGGCTGACCTGGGGTCATTGAGTACTTATATAGGACTAGGGGTGGTCACATGGGGTCATTGAGTACTTATATAGGACTAGGGTGGGTCACATGGCGTCATGGAGAACTTATATACGACTAGGTTGGGAGACATTGGGTCATTTAGTACTTATATAGGACTAGGGTGGGTCACATGGGGTCATTCAGTGCTTATATAGGACTAGGGTGGGTCACATGGGGTCATTGAGTACTTATATAAGACTAGGGTGGGTCACATGGGGTCATTGAGTACTTATATAGGAATAGGGTGGGTCACATGCGGTCATTGAGTACTTATATAGGACTAGGGTGGGTCACATTCGGTCATTGAGTACTTATATAGGACATGGGGGGGGGGTCGCATGGGGTCAATGAGTACTTATATAGGACTAGGGTGGGTCACATGGGGTCATTGAGTACTTATGTAGCACTAGGGTAAGTCACATGGGGTCATTGAATACTTATATAGGACTAGGGTGGGTCACATGGGGTCATTGAGTACTTATATAAGACTAGGGTGGGTCACATTGGGTCATTGAGTACTTATATAGGACATGGGGGGGGTCGCATAGGGTCAATGAGTACTTATATAGGACTAGGGGGGGTCACATGGGGTCATTCAGTACTTATATAGGACTAGGGTGGCTGACCTGGGGTCATTGAGTACTTATATAGGACTAGGGGGGGGGGTCACATGGGGTCGTTGAGTACTTATATAGGACTAGGGTGGGTCACATGGCGTCATGGAGAACTTATATACGACTAGGGTGGGAGACATGGGGTCATTTAGTACTTATATAGGACTAGGGCGGGTCACATGGTGTCATTGAGTACTTATATAGGACTAGGGTGGCTGACCTGGGGTCATTGAGTACTTATATAGGACTAGGGGGGGTCACATGGGGTCATTGAGTACTTATATAGAACTAGGGGTGTCACATGGGGTCATTGAGTACTTATATAGGACATGGGGGGGTCGCATGGAGTCATTGAGTACTTATATAGGACTAGGGTGGGTCACATGGGGTCATTGAGTACTTATATAGGTCTAGGGGTGTCACATGGGGTCATTGAGTACTTATATAGGACTAGGGTGGCTGACCTGGGGCCATTGAGTACTTATATAGGACTAGGGGGGTCACATGGGGTCATTGAGTACTTATATAGGACTAGGTTGGCTCACAAGGCGTCATGGAGAACTTATATACGACTAGGTTGGGAGACATGGGGTCATTTAGTACTTATATGGGACATGGGGGGGTCACATGGGGTCATTGAGTACTTATATAGGACTAGGGGGGGTCACATGGGGTCATTCAGTACTTATATAGGACTAGGGGGGGTCACATGGGGTCATTGAGTACATATATAGGACTAGGATGGCTGACCTGGGGTCATTGAGTACTTATATAGGAAATGGGGGGGGGTCGCATGGGGTCAATGAGTACTTATATAGGACTAGGGTGGGTCACATTCGGTCATTGAGTACTTATATAGGAAATGGGGGGGGGGGGGGTCGCATGGGGTCAATGAGTACTTATATAGGACTAGGGTGGGTCACATGGGGTCCTTGAGTACTTATGTAGCACTAGGGTAAGTCACATGGGGTCATTGAATACTTATATAGGACTAGGGTGGGTCACATGGGGTCATTGAGTACTTATATAAGACTAGGGTGGGTCACATTGGGTCATTGAGTACTTATATAGGACATGGGGGGGGGTCGCATGGGGTCAATGAGTACTTATATAGGACTAGGGTGGGTCACATGGGGTCATTGAGTACTTATGTAGCACTAGGGTAAGTCACATGGGGTCATTGAATACTTGTATAGGACTAGGGTGGGTCACATGGGGGTCATTGAGTACTTATATAAGACTAGGGTGGGTCACATTGGGTCATTGAGTACTTATATAGGACATGGGGGGGGTCGCATGGGGTCATTGAGTACTTATATAGGATTAGGGGGGGTCACATGGGGTCATTGAGTACTTATATAGGACTAGGGTGGCTGACCTGGGGTCATTGAGTACTTATATAGGACTGGGGGGGGGGGGTCACATGGGGTCGTTGAGTACTTATATAGGACTAGGGTGGGTCACATGGCGTCATGGAGAACTTATATAGGACTAGGGTGGGTCACATGGGGTCATTGAGTACTTATATAGGTCTAGGGGGGGTCACATGGGGTCATTGAGTACTTATATAGGACTAGGGTGGCTGACCTGGGGCCATTGAGTACTTATATAGGACTAGGGGGGTCACATGGGGTCATTGAGTACTTATATAGGACTAGGGTGGCTCACAAGGCGTCATGGAGAACTTATATACGACTAGGTTGGGAGACATGGGGTCATTTAGTACTTATATGGGACATGGGGGGGTCACATGGGGTCATTGAGTACTTATATAGGACTAGGGTGGGTCACATGGGGTCATTATGAACTTATACAGGAATAGGGTGGGTCACATGGGGTCATTGAGTACTTATATAGGACTAGGGGGGGGTCACATGGGGTCATTCAGTACTTATATAGGACTAGGGGGGGTCACATGGGGTCATTGAGTACTTATATAGGACTAGGATGGCTGACCTGGGGTCATTGAGTACTTATATAGGACTAGGGTGGGTCACATTCGGTCATTGAGTACTTATATAGGAAATGGTGGGGGGGGGGGGGTCGCATGGGGTCAATGAGTACTTATATAGGACATGGGGGGGTCACATGGGGTCATTGAGTACTTATATAGGACTAGGGTGGGTCACATGGGGTCATTGTGAACTTATATAGGACTAGGGTGGGTGACATGGGGTCATTTAGTACTTATATAGGACTAGGGTGGGTCACATGGGGTCATTGAGTACTTATATAGGTCTAGGGGGGGTCACATGGGGTCATTGAGTACTTATATAGGACTAGGGTGGCTGACCTGGGGCCATTGAGTACTTATATAGGACTAGGGGGGTCACATGGGGTCATTGAGTACTTATATAGGACTAGGGTGGCTCACATGGCGTCATGGAGAACTTATATACGACTAGGTTGGGAGACATGGGGTCATTTAGTACTTATATGGATATGGGGGGGTCACATGGGGTCATTGAGTACATATATAGGACTAGGGTGGGTCACATGGGGTCATTGAGTACTTATATAGCACTAGGGTAAGTCACATGGGGTCATTGAATACTTATATAGGACTAGGGTGGGTCACATGGGGTCATTGAGTACTTATATAAGACTAGGGTGGGTCACATTGGGTCATTGAGTACTTATATAGGACATGGGGGGGGGGGAGGGGGTCGCATGGGGTCAATGAGTACTTATATAGGACTAGGGTGGGTCACACACACATGGGGTCATTGAGTACTTATTTGGACTAGGGAGGGTCACATGGGGTTATTGAGTACTCATATAGGACTAGGGTGGCTGACCTGGGGTCATTGAGTACTTATATAGGACTAGGGGGGGGGGTCACATGGGGTCGTTGAGTACTTATATAGGACTAGGGTGGGTCACATGGCGTCATGGAGAACTTATATACGACTAGGGTGGGAGACATGGGGCCATTTAGTACTTATATAGGACTAGGGGGGTTCACATGGGTTTCATTGAGTACTTATATAGGACTAGGGGGGGTCACATGGGGTCATTGAGTACTTATATAGGACTAGGGTGGCTGACCTGGGGTCATTGAGTACTTATATAGGGACTAGGGGGGGTCACATGGGGTCATTGAGTACTTATATAGAACTAGGGGTGTCACATGGGGTCATTGAGTACTTATATAGGTCTAGGGGGGTCACATGGGGTCATTGAGTACTTATATAGGACTAGGGTGGCTGACCTGGGGCCATTGAGTACTTATATAGGACTAGGGGGGTCACATGGGGTCATTGAGTACTTATATAGGACTAGGGTGGCTCACATGGCGTCATGGAGAACTTATATACGACTAGGTTGGGAGACATGGGTCATTTAGTACTTATATGGGATATGGGGGGGTCACATGGGGTCATTGAGTACATATATGGGACTAAAGTGGGTTACATGGGGTCATTGAGTACTTATATAGGACTAGGGTGGGTCACATGGGGTCATTATGAACTTATACAGGAATAGGGTGGGTCACATGGGGTCATTTAGTACTTATATAGGACTAGGGTGGGTCACATGGGGTCATTGAGTACTTATATAAGACTAGGGTGGGTCACATGTGGTCATTGAGTACTTATATAGGACTATGGTGGGTCACATGCCGTCATTGAGTACTTATATAGGACTAGGGTGGGTCACATGGGGTCATTCAGTACTTATATAGGACTAGGGTGGGTCACATGGGGTCATTGAGTACTTATATAAGACTAGGGGTGTGTCACATGGGGTCATTGAGTACTTATATAGGAATAGGGTGGGTCACATGCGGTCACTGAGTACTTATATAGGACTAGGTTGGGTCATATTCGGTCATTGAGTACTTATATAGGACATGGGGGGGGGGGTCGCATGGGGTCATTGAGTACTTATATAGGACTAGGGTGGGTCACATGGGGTCATTGAGTACTTATATAGCACTAGGGTAAGTCACATGGGGTCATTGAATACTTATATAGGACTAGGGTGGGTCACATGGGGTCATTGAGTACTTATATAAGACTAGGGTGGGTCACATTGGGTCATTGAGTACTTATATAGGACATGGGGGGGGGGAGGGGGTCGCATGGGGTCAATGAGTACTTATATAGGACTAGGGTGGGTCACACACACATGGGGTCATTGAGTACTTATTTGGACTAGGGAGGGTCACATGGGGTTATTGAGTACTCATATAGGACTAGGGTGGCTGACCTGGGGTCATTGAGTACTTATATAGGACTAGGGGGGGGGGTCACATGGGGTCGTTGAGTACTTATATAGGACTAGGGTGGGTCACATGGCGTCATGGAGAACTTATATACGACTAGGGGTGGGAGACATGGGGCCATTTAGTACTTATATAGGACTAGGGGGGTTCACATGGGGTCATTGAGTACTTATATAGGACTAGGGGGGGTCACATGGGGTCATTGAGTACTTATATAGGACTAGGGTGGCTGACCTGGGGTCATTGAGTACTTATATAGGACTAGGGGGGGTCACATGGGGTCATTGAGTACTTATATAGAACTAGGGGTGTCACATGGGGTCATTGAGTACTTATATAGGTCTAGGGGGGGTCACATGGGGTCATTGAGTACTTATATAGGACTAGGGTGGCTGACCTGGGGCCATTGAGTACTTATATAGGACTAGGGGGGTCACATGGGGTCATTGAGTACTTATATAGGACTAGGGTGGCTCACATGGCGTCATGGAGAACTTATATACGACTAGGTTGGGAGACATGGGTCATTTAGTACTTATATGGGATATGGGGGGGTCACATGGGGTCATTGAGTACATATATGGGACTAAAGTGGGTTACATGGGGTCATTGAGTACTTATATAGGACTAGGGTGGGTCACATGGGGTCATTATGAACTTATACAGGAATAGGGTGGGTCACATGGGGTCATTGAGTACTTATATAGGACTAGGGGGGGTCACATGGGGTCATTGAGTACTTATATAGACTAGGGGTGTCACATGGGGTCATTGAGTACGTATATAGGACTAGGGTTGGTCACATGGGGTCATTGAGTACTTATGTAGCACTAGGGTAAGTCACATGGGGTCATTGGATACTTGTATAGGACTAGGGTGGGGTCACATGGGGTCATTGAGTACTTATATGGGACATGGGGGGGGTCAAATGGGGTCATTGAGTACTTATATAGGACTAGGGTGGGTTACATGGGTCATTGAGTACTTATATAGGACTAGGGTGGGTCACATGGGGTCATTATGAACTTATACAGGAATAGGGTGGGTCACATGGGGTCATTGAGTACTTATATAGGACTAGGGGGGGTCACATGGGGTCATTCAGTACTTATATAGGACTAGGGGGGGTCACATGGTGTCATTGAGTACTTATATAGGACTAGGGTGGCTGACCTGGGGTCATTGAGTACTTATATAGGACTGAGGGTGGGTCACATGGGGTCATTGAGTACTTATATAGGACTAGGGTGGGTCACATTCGGTCATTGAGTACTTATATAGGACATGGGGGGGAGGGGGTCGCATGGGGTCAATGAGTACTTATATAGGACTAGGGTGGGTCATATGGGGTCATTGAGTACTTATGTAGCACTAGGGTAAGTCACATGGGGTCATTGAATACTTATATAGGACTAGGGTGGGTCACATGGGGTCATTGAGTACTTATATAAAACTAGGGTGGGTCACATTGGGTCATTGAGTACTTATATAGGACATGGGGGGGGGTGTCGCATGGGGTCAATGAGTACTTATATAGGACTAGGGTGGGTCACATGGGGTCATTGAGTACTTATATAGGACTATGGGGGGTCACATGGGGTCATTGAGTACTTATATAGGACTAGGGTGGCTGACCTGGGGTCATTGAGTACTTATATAGGACTGATGGGGGGGTCACATGGGGTCGTTGAGTACTTATATAGGACTAGGGTGGGTCACATGGCGTCATGGAGAACTTATATACGATTAGGGGGGAGACATGGGGTCATTTAGTACTTATATAGGACTAGGGGGGTCACATGGGGTCATTGAGTACTTATATAGGACTAGGGTGGCTGACCTGGGGTCATTGAGTACTTATATAGGACTAGGGGGGGTCACATGGGGTCATTGAGCACTTATATAGGACTAGGGTGTCACATGGGGTCATTGAGTACTTATATAGGACATGGGGGGGTCGCATGGGGTCATTGAGTACTTATATAGGACTGGGGTGGGTCACATGGGGTCATTGAGTACTTATATAGCACTAGGGTAAGTCACATGGGGTCATTGAATACTTATATAGGACTAGGGTGGGTCACATGGGGTCATTGAGTACTTATATAAGACTAGGGTGGGTCACATTG
This sequence comes from Prorops nasuta, assembly GCF_024137725.1. Classification (NCBI taxonomy): domain Eukaryota; kingdom Metazoa; phylum Arthropoda; class Insecta; order Hymenoptera; family Bethylidae; genus Prorops; species Prorops nasuta. The sequence continues at coordinate 120,615 of NW_027116899.1, forward strand.
GGTCATTGAGTACTTATATAGGACATGGGGGGGGGGTCGCATGGGGTCAATGAGTACTTATATAGGACTAGGGTGGGTCACATGGGGTCATTGAGTACTTATTTGGACTAGGGGGGGTCACATGGGGTTATTGAGTACTTACATAGGTCTAGGGTGGCTGACCTGCGGTCATTGAGTACTTATATAGGACTAGGGGGGGGGGGGTCACATGGGGTCGTTGAGTACTTATATAGGACTAGGGTGGGTCACATGGCGTCATGGAGAACTTATATACGACTAGGGTGGGAGACATGGGGCCATTTAGTACTTATATAGGACTAGGGGGGTTCACATGGGGTCATTGAGTACTTATATAGGACTAGGGGGGGTCACATGGGGTCATTGAGTACTTATATAGGACTAGGGTGGCTGACCTGGGGTCATTGAGTACTTATATAGGACTAGGGGGGGTCACATGGGGTCATTAAGTACTTATATAGAACTAGGGGTGTCACATGGGGTCATTGAGTACTTATATAGGTCTAGGGGGGGTCACATGGGGTCATTGAGTACTTATATAGGACTAGGGTGGCTGACCTGGGGCCATTGAGTACTTATATAGGACTAGGGGGGTCACATGGTGTCATTAAGTACTTATATAGGACTAGGGTGGCTCACATGGCGTCATGGAGTACTTATATAGGACTAGGGTGGCTGAGGTTGGGTCACATGGGGTCATTGAGTACTTATATAGGACTAGGGTGGGTCACATTCGGTCATTGAGTACTTATATAGGACATGGGGGGGGGGGGGGTTCGCATGGGGTCAATGAGTACTTATATAGGACTAGGGTGGGTCACATGGGGTCATTGAGTACTTATATAGGACTAGGGGGGGTCACATGGGGTCATTGAGTACTTATATAGGGACTAGGGTGGCTGACCTGGGGTCATTGAGTACTTATATAGGACTAGGTTGGGTCACATGGGGTCATTGAGTACTTATATAGGACTAGGGTGGGTCACATTCGGTCATTGAGTACTTATATAGGACATGGGGGGGGGGGGGTTCGCATGGGGTCAATGAGTACTTATATAGGACTAGGGGTGGGTCACATGGGGTCATTGAGTACTTATATAGCACTAGGGTGGGTCACATGGGGTCATTGAGTACTTATATAAGACTAGGGTGGGTCACATTGGGTCTTTGAGTACTTATATAGGACATGGGGGGGGGGTCGCATGGGGTCAATGGGGTACTTATATAGGACTAGGGGGGGTCACATGGGGTCATTGAGTACTTATATAGGACTAGGGGGGGTCACATGGGGTCATTGAGTACTTATATAGGACTAGGGGTGTCACATGGTGTCTTTGAGTACTTATATAGGACTAGGGGGGGTCACATGGGGTCATTGAGCACTTATATAGGACTAGGGGTGTCACATGGGGTCATTGAGTACTTATATAGGACATGGGGGGGTCGCATGGGGTCATTGAGTACTTATATAGGACTAGGGTGGGTCACATGGGGTCATTGAGTACTTATATAGCACTAGGGTAAGTCACATGGGGTCATTGAATACTTATATAGGACTAGGGTGCGTCACATGGGGTCATTGAGTACTTATATAAGACTAAGGTGGGAGACATGGGGCCATTTAGTACTTATATAGGACAAAGGGGGTTCACATGGGGTCATTGAGTACTTATATAGGACTAGGGGGGGGTCACATGGGGTCATTGAGTACTTATATAGGACTAGGGTGGCTGACCTGGGGTCATTGAGTACTTATATAGGACTAGGTTGGGTCACATGGGGTCATTGAGTACTTATATAGGACTAGGGTGGGGTCACATTCGGTCATTGAGTACTTATATAGGACATGGGGGGGGTTCGCATGGGGGTCAATGAGTACTTATATAGGACTAGGGTGGGTCACATGGGGTCATTGAGTACTTATATAGCACTAGGGTAAGTCACATGGGGTCATTGAATACTTATATAGGACTAGGGTGGGTCACATGGGGTCATTGAGTACTTATATAAGACTAGGGTGGGTCACATTGGGTCTTTGAGTACTTATATAGGACATGGGGGGGGGGGGGGGTCGCATGGGGTCAATGAGTACTTATATAGGACTAGGGGGGGTCACATGGGGTCATTGAGTACTTATATAGGACTAGGGGGGGTCACATGGGGTCATTGAGTACTTATATAGGACTAGGGGGTGTCACATGGGGTCATTGAGTACTTATATAGGACATGGGGGGGTCGAATGGGGTCATTGAGTACATATATAGGACTAGGGGGGGTCACATGGGGTCATTGAGCACTTATATAGGACTAGGGGTGTCACATGGGGTCATTGAGTACTTATATAGGACAAGGGGGGGGTCGCATGGGGTCATTGAGTACTTATATAGGACTAGGGTGGGTCGCATGGGGTCATTGAGTACTTATATAGCACTAGGGTAAGTCACATGGGGTCATTGAATACTTATATAGGACTAGGGTGGGTCACATGGGGTCATTGAGTACTTATATAAGACTAGGGTGGGTCACATTGGGTCATTGAGTACTTATATAGGACATGGGGGGGGGGGGGGGGTCGCATGGGGTCAATGAGTACTTATATAGGACTAGGGTGGGTCACATGGGGTCATTGAGTACTTATTTGGACTAGAGGGGGGTCACATGGGGTTATTGAGTACTTATATAGGTCTAGGGTGGTTGACCTGGGGTCATTGAGTACTTTTATAGGACTAGGGGGGGGGGGGGTCACATGGGGTCGTTGAGTACTTATATAGGACTAGGGTGGGTCACATGGCGTCATGGAGAACTTATATACGACTAGGGTGGGAGACATGGGGCCATTTAGTACTTATATAGGACTAGGGGGGTTCACATGGGGTCATTGAGTACTTATATAGGACTAGGGGGGGTCACATGGGGTCATTGAGTACTTATATAGGACTAGGGTGGCTGACCTGGGGTCATTGAGTACTTATATAGGACTAGGGGGGGGTCACATGGGGTCATTAAGTACTTATATAGAACTAGGGGTGTCACATGGGGTCATTGAGTACTTATATAGGTCTAGGGGGGGGTCACATGGGGTCATTGAGTACTTATATAGGACTAGGGTGGGCTGACCTGGGGCCATTGAGTACTTATATAGGACTAGGGTTGCTCACATGGCGTCATGGAGAACTTATATACGACTAGGTTGGGAGACATGGGGTCATTTAGTACTTATATGGGATATGGGGGGGTCACATGGGGTCATTGAGTACTTATATGGGACTAAAGTGGGTTACATGGGGTCATTGAGTACTTATATAGGACTAGGGTGGGTCACATGGGGTCATTATGAACTTATACAGGAATAGGGTGGGTCACATTGGGTCATTGAGTACTTATATAGGACTAGGGGGGGTCACATGGGGTCATTGAGTACTTATATAGGACTAGGGTGGCTGACCTGGGGTCATTGAGTACTTATATAGGACTAGGTTGGGTCACATGGGGTCATTGAGTACTTATATAGGACTAGGGTGGGTCACATTCGGTCATTGAGTACTTATATAGGACATGGGGGGGGGGGGGTTCGCATGGGGTCAATGAGTACTTATATAGGACTAGGGTGGGTCACATGGGGTCATTGAGTACTTATATAGCACTAGGTTAAGTCACATGGGGTCATTGAATACTTATATAGGACTAGGGTGGGTCACATGGGGTAATTGAGTACTTATATAAGACTAGGGTGGGTCACATTGGGTCTTTGAGTACTTATATAGGACATGGGGGGGGGGGGGTCGCATGGGGTCAATGAGTACTTATATAGGACTAGGGGGGGTCACATGGGGTCATTGAGTACTTATATAGGACTAGGGTAAGTCACATGGGGTCATTGAATACTTGTATAGGACTAGGGTGGGTCACATGGGGTCATTGAGTACTTATATAAGGACTAGGGTGGGTCACATTGGGTCATTGAGTACTTATATAGGACATGTGGGGGGGGGTCGCATGGGGTCAATGAGTACTTATATAGGACTAGGGTGGGTCACATGGGGTCATTGAGTACTTATATAGGACTATGGGGGGTCACATGGGGTCATTGAGTACTTATATAGGACTAGGGTGACTGACCTGGGGTCATTGAGTACTTATATAGGACTGGGGGTGGGGTCACATGGGGTCGTTGAGTACTTATATAGGACTAGGGTGGGTCACATGGCGTCATGGAGAACTTATATACGATTAGGGGGGAGACATGGGGTCATTTAGTACTTATATAGGACTAGGGTGGGTCACATGGCGTAATGGAGAACTTATATACGACTAGGTTGGGAGACATGGGGTCATTTAGTACTTATATGGGACATGGGGGGGTCACATGGGGTCATTGAGTACTCTTATAGGACTAGGGTGGCTGACCTGGGGTCATTGAGTACTTATATAGGACTAGGGGGGGGTCACATGGGGTCGTTGAGTACTTATATAGGACTAGGGTGGGTCACATGGCGTCATGGAGAACTTATATACGACTAGGGTGGGAGACATGGGGTCATTTAGTACTTATATAGGACTAGGGGGGTCACATGGGGTCATTGAGTACTTATATAGGACTAGTGGGGGGTCACATGGGGTCATTGAGTACTTATATAGGACTAGGGGTGTCACATGGGGTCATTGAGTACTTAAATAGGACATGGGGGGTTCGAATGGGGTCATTGAGTACTTATATAGGACTAGGGTGGGTCACGTGGGGTCATTGAGTACTTATATAGGTCTATGGGGGGTCACATGGGGTCATTGAGTACTTATATAGGACTAGGGTGACTGACCTGGGGTCATTGAGTACTTATATAGGACTGGGGGAGGGGGGGTCACATGGGGTCGTTGAGTACTTATATAGGACTAGGGTGGGTCACATGGCGTCATGGAGAACTTATATACGATTAGGGGGGAGACATGGGGTCATTTAGTACTTATATAGGACTAGGGGGGTCACATGGGGTCATTGAGTACTTATATAGGACTAGGGTGGCTGACCTGGGGTCATTGAGTACTTATATAGGACTAGGGGGGGGTCACATGGGGTCATTGAGCACTTATATAGGTCTAGGGGGGGTCACATGGGGTCATTGAGTACTTATATAGGACTAGGGTGGCTTACCTGGTGCCATTGAGTACTTATATAGGATTAGGGGGGGTCACATGGGGTCATTGAGTACTTATATAGGACTAGGGGTGTCACATGGGGTCATTGAGTACTTATATAGGACATGGGGGGGGTCGCGAATGGGGTCATTGAGTACTTATATAGGACTAGGGTGGGTCACATGGGGTCATTGAGTACTTATATAGGTCTAGGGGGGGTCACATGGGGTCATTGAGTACTTATATAGGACTAGGGTGGCTGACCCTGGGCCATTGAGTACTTATATAGGACTAGGGGGGTCACATGGGGTCATTGAGTACTTATATAGGACTAGGGTGGGTCACATGGCGTAATGGAGAACTTATATACGACTAGGTTGGGAGACATGGGGTCATTTAGTACTTATATAGGACTAGGGGGGTCACATGGGGTCATTGAGTACTTATATAGGACTAGGGTGGCTGACCTGGGGTCATTGAGTACTTATATAGGACTAGGGGGGGGTCACATGGGGTCATTGAGCACTTATATAGGACTAGGGGTGTCACATGGGGTCATTGAGTACTTATATAGGACATGGGGGGGGTCGCATGGGGTCATTGAGTACTTATATAGGACTAGGGTGGGGTCACATGGGATCATTGAGTACTTATATAGCACTAGGGTAAGTCACATGGGGTCATTGAATACTTATATAGGACTAGGGTGGGTCACATGGGGTCATTGAGTACTTATATAAGGCTAGGGTGGGTCACATTGGGTCATTGAGTACTTATTTGGACTAGGGGGGGTCACATGGGGTTATTGAGTACTTATATAGGTCTAGGGTGGCTGACCTGGGGTCATTGAGTACTTATATAGGACTAGGGGGGGAGGTCACATGGGGTCGTTGAGTACTTATATAGGACTAGGGTGGGTCACATGGCGTCATGGAGAACTTATATACGACTAGGGTGGGAGACATGGGGCCATTTAGTACTTATATAGGACTAGGGGGGTTCACATGGGGTCATTGAGTATTTATATAGGACTAGGGGGGGGTCACATGGGGTCATTGAGTACTTATATAGGACTAGGGTGGCTGACCTGGGGCCATTGAGTACTTATATAGGGACTAGGGTGGGTCACATGGGGTCATTGAGTATTTATATAAGAGTAGGGTGGGTCACATTGGGTCATTGAGTACTTATATAGGACATGGGGGGGGGGGGTCGCATGGGGTCAATGAGTACTTATATAGGACTAGGGTGGGTCACATGGGGTCATTGAGTACTTATATAGGACTAGGGGGTGTCACATGGGGTCATTGAGTACTTATATAGGACTAGGGTGGCTGACCTGGGGTCATTGAGTACTTATATAGGACTAGGGGGGGGGGTCACATGGGGTCGTTGAGTACTTATATAGGACTAGGGTGGGTCACATGGCGTCATAAAGAACTTATATACGACTAGGGTGGGAGACATGGGGTCATTTAGTACTTATATAGGACTAGGGGGGTCACATGGGGTCATTGAGTACTTATATAGGACTAGGGGGGGGGTCACATGGGGTCATTGAGTACTTATATAGGACTAGGGGGTGTCACTTGGGGTCATTGAGTACTTAAATAGGACATGGGGGGTTCGAATGGGGTCATTGAGTACTTATATAGGACTAGGGTGGGTCACATGGGGTCATTGAGTACTTATATAGGTCTAGGGGGGGTCACATGGGGTCATTGAGTACTTATATAGGACTAGGGTGGCTTACCTGGTGCCATTGAGTACTTATATAGGATTAGGGGGGGTCACATGGGGTCATTGAGTACTTATATAGGACTAGGGGTGTCACATGGGGTCATTGAGTACTTATATAGGACATGGGGGGGTCGCGAATGGGGTCATTGAGTACTTATATAGGACTAGGATGGGTCACATGGGGTCATTGAGTACTTATATAGGTCTAGGGTGGGTCACATGGGGTCATTGAGTACTTATATAGGACTAGGGTGGCTGACCCTGGGCCATTGAGTACTTATATAGGACTAGGGGGGTCACATGGGGTCATTGAGTACTTATATAGGACTAGGGTGGCTCACATGGCGTAATGGAGAACTTATATACGACTAGGTTGGGAGACATGGGGTCATTTAGTACTTATATGGGACATGGGGGGTCACATGGGGTCATTGAGTACTTATATAGGACTAGGGTGGCTCACATGGCGTAATGGAGAACTTATATACGACTAGGTTGGGAGACATGGGGTCATTTAGTACTTATATGGGACATGGGGGGGTCACATGGGGTCATTGAGTACTTATATAGGACTAGGGTGGGTTACATGGGGTGATTGTGAACTTATATAGGACTAGGGTGGCTGACCTGGGGTCATTGAGTACTTGTATAGGACTAGGGTGGCTGACCTGGGGGCCATTGAGTACTTATATAGGACTAGGGGGGTCACATGGGGTCATTGAGTACTTATATAGGACTAGGGTGGCTCACATGGCGTCATGGAGAACTTATATACGACTAGGTTGGGAGACATGGGGTCATTTAGTACTTATATGGGACATGGGGGGGGTCACATGGGGTCATTGAGTACTTATATAGGACTAGGGTGGGTTACATGGGGTGATTGTGAACTTATATAGGACTAGGGTGGCTGACCTGGGGTCATTGAGTACTTATATAGGACTAGGGTGGCTGACCTGGGGCCATTGAGTACTTATATAGGACTAGGGGGGTCACATGGGGTCATTGAGTACTTATATAGGACTAGGGTGGCTCACATGGCGTCATGGAGAACTTATATACGACTAGGTTGGGAGACATGGGGTCATTTAGTACTTATATGGGACATGGGGGGGTCACATGGGGTCATTGAGTACTCTTATAGGACTAGGGTGGCTGACCTGGGGTCATTGAGTACTTATATAGGACTAGGGTGGCTGACCTGGGGCCATTGAGTACTTATATAGGACTAGGGGGGGTCACATGGGGTCGTTGAGAACTTATATAGGACTAGGGTGGGTCACATGGCGTCATGGAGAACTTATATACGACTAGGGTGGGAGACATGGGGTCATTTAGTACTTATATAGGGACTAGGGGGGTCACATGGGGTCATTGAGTACTTATATAGGACTAGGGGGGGGTCACATGGGGTCATTGAGTACTTATATAGGACTAGGGGTGTCACATGGGGTCATTGAGTACTTAAATAGGACATGGGGGGGTTCGAATGGGGTCATTGAGTACTTATATAGGACTAGGGTGGGTCACATGGGGTCATTGAGTACTTATATAGGTCTATGGGGGGTCACATGGGGTCATTGAGTACTTATATAGGACTAGGGTGACTGACCTGGGGTCATTGAGTACTTATATAGGACTGGGGGGGGGGGGTCACATGGGGTCGTTGAGTACTTATATAGGACTAGGGTGGGTCACATGGCGTCATGGAGAACTTATATACGATTAGGGGGGAGACATGGGGTCATTTAGTACTTATATAGGACTAGGGGGGTCACATGGGGTCATTGAGTACTTATATAGGACTAGGGTGGCTGACCTGGGGTCATTGAGTACTTATATAGGACTAGGGGGGGGGTCACATGGGGTCATTGAGCACTTATATAGGACTAGGGGTGTCACATGGGGTCATTGAGTACTTATATAGGACATGGGGGGGGTCGCATGGGGTCATTGAGTACTTATATAGGACTAGGGTGGGTCACATGGGATCATTGAGTACTTATATAGCACTAGGGTAAGTCACATGGGGTCATTGAATACTTATATAGGACTAGGGTGGGTCACATGGGGTCATTGAGTACTTATATAAGGCTAGGGTGGGTCACATTGGGTCATTGAGTACTTATTTGGACTAGGGGGGGGTCACATGGGGTTATTGAGTACTTATATAGGTCTAGGGTGGCTGACCTGGGGTCATTGAGTACTTATATAGGACTAGGGTGGGTCACATGGGGTCATTATGAACTTATACAGGAATAGGTTGGGTCACATGGGGTCATTGAGTACTTATATAGGACTAGGGGGGGGTCACATGGGGTCATTGAGTACTTATATAGGACTAGGGGGGGTCACATGGGGTCATTGAGTACTTATATAGCAATAGAATAAGTCACATGGGGTCATTGAATACTTATATAGGACTAGGGTGGGTCACATGGGGTCATTGAGTAGTCATTGAGTACTTATATAAGACTAGGGTGGGTCACATTGGGTCATTGAGTACTTATATAGGACATGGGGGGGGTCGCATGGGGTCAATGAGTACTTATATAGGACTAGGGTGGGTCACATGGGGTCATTGAGTACTTATATAGGACTAGGGGGGGTCACATAGGGTCATTGAATACTTATATAGGACTAGGGTGGCTGACCTGGGGTCATTGAGTACTTATATAAGACTAGGGGGGGTGGGTCACATGGGGTCGTTGAGTACTTATATAGGACTAGGGTGGGTCACATGGCGTCATGGAGAACTTATATACGACTAGGGTGGGAGACATGGGGTCATTTAGTACTTATATAGGACTAGGGGGGTCACATGGGGTCATTGAGTACTTATATAGGACTAGGGGGGGGGGTCACATGGGGTCATTGAGTACTTATATAGGACTAGGGGTGTCACATGGGGTCATTGAGTACTTAAATAGGACATGGGGGGTTCGAATGGTGTCATTGAGTACTTATATAGGACTAGGGTGGGTCACATGGGGTCATTGAGTACTTATATAGGTCTAGGGGGGGTCACATGGGGTCATTGAGTACTTATATAGGACTAGGGTGGCTGACCTGGTGCCATTGAGTACTTATATAGGATTAGGGGGGGTCACATGGGGTCATTGAGTACTTATATAGGACTAGGGGTGTCACATGGGGTCATTGAGTACTTATATAGGACATGGGGGGGCTCGCGAATGGGGTCATTGAGTACTTATATAGGACTAGGGTGGGTCACATGGGGTCATTGAGTACTTATATAGGTCTAGGGGGGGAGACATGGGGTCATTTAGTACTTATATGGGACATGGGGGGTCACATGGGGTCATTGAGTACTTATATAGGACTAGGGTGGGTTACATGGGGTGATTGTGAACTTATATAGGAATAGGGTGGGTCACATGGGGTCATTGAGTACTTATATAGGACTAGGGGGGGTCACATGGGGTCATTGAGTACTTATATAGGACTAGGGGGGGTCACATGGGGTCATTGATTACTTATATAGGACTAGGGTGGCTGACCTGGGGTCATTGAGTACATATATAGGACTAGGGGGGGCACATGGGGTCATTGAGTACTTATATAGGACTAGGGTGGGTCACATGCCGTCATTGAGTACTTATATAGGACTAGGGTGGGTCACATGGGGTCATTGAGTACTTATATAGGACTAGGGTGGGTTACATGGGGTGATTGTGAACTTATATAGGACTAGGGTGGCTGACCTGGGGTCATTGAGTACTTATATAGGACTAGGGTGGCTGACCTGGGGCCATTGAGTACTTATATAGGACTAGGGGGGTCACATGGGGTCATTGAGTACTTATATAGGACTAGGGTGGCTCACATGGCGTCATGGAGAACTTATATACGACTAGGTTGGGAGACATGGGGTCATTTAGTACTTATATGGGACATGGGGGGGTCACATGGGGTCATTGAGTACTCTTATAGGACTAGGGTGGCTGACCTGGGGTCATTGAGTACTTATATAGGACTAGGGGGGGGGTCACATGGGGTCGTTGAGAACTTATATAGGACTAGGGTGGGTCACATGGCGTCATGGAGAACTTATATACGACTAGGGTGGGAGACATGGGGTCATTTAGTACTTATATAGGACTAGGGGGGTCACATGGGGTCATTGAGTACTTATATAGGACTAGGGGGGGGTCACATGGGGTCATTGAGTACTTATATAGGACTAGGGGTGTCACATGGGGTCATTGAGTACTTAAATAGGACATGGGGGGTTCGAATGGGGTCATTGAGTACTTATATAGGACTAGGGTGGGTCACATGGGGTCATTGAGTACTTATATAGGTCTATGGGGGATCACATGGGGTCATTGAGTACTTATATAGGACTAGGGTGACTGACCTGGGGTCATTGAGTACTTATATAGGACTGGGGGGGGGGGGGGGGTCACATGGGGTCGTTGAGTACTTATATAGGACTAGGGTGGGTCACATGGCGTCATGGAGAACTTATATACGATTAGGGGGGAGACATGGGGTCATTTAGTACTTATATAGGACTAGGGGGGTCACATGGGGTCATTGAGTACTTATATAGGACTAGGGTGGCTGACCTGGGGTCATTGAGTACTTATATAGGACTAGGGGGGGGTCACATGGGGTCATTGAGCACTTATATAGGACTAGGGGTGTCACATGGGGTCATTGAGTACTTATATAGGACATGGGGGGGGTCGCATGGGGTCATTGAGTACTTATATAGGACTAGGGTGGGTCACATGGGATCATTGAGTACTTATATAGCACTAGGGTAAGTCACATGGGGTCATTGAATACTTATATAGGACTAGGGTGGGTCACATGGGGTCATTGAGTACTTATATAAGGCTAGGGTGGGTCACATTGGGTCATTGAGTACTTATTTGGACTAGGGGGGGTCACATGGGGTTATTGAGTACTTATATAGGTCTAGGGTGGCTGACCTGGGGTCATTGAGTACTTATATAGGACTAGGGTGGGTCACATGGGGTCATTATGAACTTATACAGGAATAGGTTGGGTCACATGGGGTCATTGAGTACTTATATAGGACTAGGGGGGGTCACATGGGGTCATTGAGTACTTATATAGGACTAGGGGGGGTCACATGGGGTCATTGAGTACTTATATAGCAATAGAATAAGTCACATGGGGTCATTGAATACTTATATAGGACTAGGGTGGGTCACATGGGGTCATTGAGTACTTATATAAGACTAGGGTGGGTCACATTGGGTCATTGAGTACTTATATAGGACATGGGGGGGGGGGGTCGCATGGGGTCAATGAGTACTTATATAGGACTAGGGTGGGTCACATGGGGTCATTGAGTACTTATATAGGACTAGGGGGGGTCACATGGGGTCATTGAATACTTATATAGGACTAGGGTGGCTGACCTGGGGTCATTGAGTACTTATATAAGACTAGGGGGGGGGGTCACATGGGGTCGTTGAGTACTTATATAGGACTAGGGTGGGTCACATGGCGTCATGGAGAACTTATATACGACTAGGGTGGGAGACATGGGGTCATTTAGTACTTATATAGGACTAGGGGGGTCACATGGGGTCATTGAGTACTTATATAGGACTAGGGGGGGGGGGTCACATGGGGTCATTGAGTACTTATATAGGACTAGGGGTGTCACATGGGGTCATTGAGTACTTAAATAGGACATGGGGGGTTCGAATGGGGTCATTGAGTACTTATATAGGACTAGGGTGGGTCACATGGGGTCATTGAGTACTTATATAGGTCTAGGGGGGGTCACATGGGGTCATTGAGTACTTATATAGGACTAGGGTGGCTGACCTGGTGCCATTGAGTACTTATATAGGATTAGGGGGGGTCACATGGGGTCATTGAGTACTTATATAGGACTAGGGGTGTCACATGGGGTCATTGAGTACTTATATAGGACATGGGGGGCTCGCGAATGGGGTCATTGAGTACTTATATAGGACTAGGGTGGGTCACATGGGGTCATTGAGTACTTATATAGGTCTAGGGGGGGAGACATGGGGTCATTTAGTACTTATATGGGACATGGGGGGTCACATGGGGTCATTGAGTACTTATATAGGACTAGGGTGGGTTACATGGGGTGATTGTGAACTTATATAGGAATAGGGTGGGTCACATGGGGTCATTGAGTACTTATATAGGACTAGGGGGGGTCACATGGGGTCATTGAGTACTTATATAGGACTAGGGGGGGTCACATGGGGTCATTGATTACTTATATAGGACTAGGGTGGCTGACCTGGGGTCATTGAGTACATATATAGGACTAGGGGGGGCACATGGGGTCATTGAGTACTTATATAGGACTAGGGTGGGTCACATGCCGTCATTGAGTACTTATATAGGACTAGGGTGGGTCACATGGGGTCATTGAGTACTTATATAGGACTAGGCTGGGTCACATGGGGTCATTATGAACTTATACAGAAATAGGGTGGGTCACATGGGGTCATTGAGTACTTATATAGGACTAGGGGGGTTCACATTGGGTCATTGAGTACTTATATAGGACTAGGGTGGCTGACCTGGGGTCATTGAGTACTTATATAGGACTAGGGGGGGGTCACATGGGGTCATTGAGTACTTATATAGGACTAGGGTGACTGACCTGGGGTCATTGAGTACTTATATAGGACTGGGGGGGGGGGGGGTCACATGGGGTCGTTGAGTACTTATATAGGACTAGGGTGGGTCACATGGCGTCATGGAGAACTTATATACGATTAGGGGGGAGACATGGGGTCATTTAGTACTTATATAGGACTAGGGGGGTCACATGGGGTCATTGAGTACTTATATAGGACTAGGGTGGCTGACCTGGGGTCATTGAGTACTTATATAGGACTAGGGGGGGGTCACATGGGGTCATTGAGCACTTATATAGGACTAGGGGTGTCACATGGGGTCATTGAGTACTTATATAGGACATGGGGGGGTCGCATGGGGTCATTGAGTACTTATATAGGACTAGGGTGGGTCACATGGGATCATTGAGTACTTATATAGCACTAGGGTAAGTCACATGGGGTCATTGAATACTTATATAGGACTAGGGTGGGTCACATGGGGTCATTGAGTACTTATATAAGACTAGGGTGGGTCACATTGGGTCATTGAGTACTTATTTGGACTAGGGGGGGTCACATGGGGTTATTGAGTACTTATATAGGTCTAGGGTGGCTGACCTGGGGTCATTGAGTACTTATATAGGACTAGGGGGGGGGTCACATGGGGTCGTTGAGTACTTATATAGGACTAGGGTGGGTCACATGGCGTCATGGAGAACTTATATACGACTAGGGTGGGAGACATGGGGCCATTTAGTACTTATATAGGACTAGGGGGGTTCACATGGGGTCATTGAGTACTTATATAGGACTAGGGGGGGTCACATGGGGTCATTGAGTACTTATATAGGACTAGGGTGGCTGACCTGGGGTCATTGAGTACTTATATAGGACTAGGGGGGGTCACATGGGGTCATTAAGTACTTATATAGAACTAGGGTGGGTCACATGGGGTCATTGAGTACTTATATTGGTCTAGGGGGGGTCACATGGGGTCATTGAGTACTTATATAGGACTAGGGTGGCTGACTGGGGCCATTGAGTACTTATATAGGACTAGGGTGGGTCACATGGGGTCATTGAGTACTTATATAAGACTAGGGTGGGTCACATTGGGTCATTGAGTACTTATATAGGACATGGGGGGGGGGTCGCATGGGGTCAATGAGTACTTATATAGGACTAGGGTGGGTCACATGGGGTCATTGAGTACTTATATAGGACTAGGGGGGGTCACATGGGGTCATTGAGTACTTATATAGGACTAGGGTGGCTGACCTGGGGTCATTGAGTACTTATATAGGACTAGGGGGGGGGGTCACATGGGGTCGTTGAGTACTTATATAGGACTAGGGTGGGTCACATGGCGTCATGGAGAACTTATATACGACTAGGGTGGGAGACATGGGGTCATTTAGTACTTATATAGGACTAGGGGGGTCACATGGGGTCATTGAGTACTTATATAGGACTAGGGGGGGGGGGTCACATGGGGTCATTGAGTACTTATATAGGACTAGGGGTGTCACATGGGGTCATTGAGTACTTAAATAGGACATGGGGGGTTCGAATGGGGTCATTGAGTACTTATATAGGACTAGGGTGGGTCACATGGGGTCATTGAGTACTTATATAGGTCTAGGGGGGGTCACATGGGGTCATTGAGTACTTATATAGGACTAGGGTGGGAGACATGGGGTCATTTAGTACTTATATAGGACTAGGGGGGTCACATGGGGTCATTGAGTACTTATATAGGACTAGGGGGGGGGTCACATGGGGTCATTGAGTACTTATATAGGACTAGGGGTGTCACATGGGGTCATTGAGTACTTAAATAGGACATGGGGGGTTCGAATGGGGTCATTGAGTACTTATATAGGACTAGGGTGGGTCACATGGGGTCATTGAGTACTTATATAGGTCTAGGGGGGGTCACTTGGGGTCATTGAGTACTTATATAGGACTAGGGTGGCTTACCTGGTGCCATTGAGTACTTATATAGGATTAGGGGGGGTCACATGGGGTCATTGAGTACTTATATAGGACTAGGGGTGTCACATGGGGTCATTGAGTACTTATATAGGACATGGGGGGGTCGCGAATGGGGTCATTGAGTACTTATATAGGACTAGGGTGGGTCACATGGGGTCATTGAGTACTTATATAGGTCTAGGGGGGGTCACATGGGGTCATTGAGTACTTATATAGGACTAGGGTGGCTGACCCTGGGCCATTGAGTACTTATATAGGACTAGGGGGGTCACATGGGGTCATTGAGTACTTATATAGGACTAGGGTGGCTCACATGGCGTAATGGAGAACTTATATACGACTAGGTTGGGAGACATGGGGTCATTTAGTACTTATATGGGACATGGGGGGTCACATGGGGTCATTGAGTACTTATATAGGACTAGGGTGGCTCACATGGCGTAATGGAGAACTTATATACGACTAGGTTGGGAGACATGGGGTCATTTAGTACTTATATGGGACATGGGGGGTCACATGGGGTCATTGAGTACTTATATAGGACTAGGGTGGGTTACATGGGGTGATTGTGAACTTATATAGGACTAGGGTGGCTGACCTGGGGTCATTGAGTACTTGTATAGGACTAGGGTGGCTGACCTGGGGCCATTGAGTACTTATATAGGACTAGGGGGGTCACATGGGGTCATTGAGTACTTATATAGGACTAGGGTGGCTCACATGGCGTCATGGAGAACTTATTTACGACTAGGTTGGGAGACATGGGGTCATTTAGTACTTATATGGGACATGGGGGGGTCACATGGGGTCATTGAGTACTCTTATAGGACTAGGGTGGGTTACATGGGGTCATTGAGTACTTATATAGGACTAGGGTGGGTCACATGGGGTCATTATGAACTTATACAGGAATAGGTTGGGTCACATGGGGTCATTGAGTACTTATATAGGACTAGGGGGGGTCACATGGGGTCATTGAGTACTTATATAGGACTAGGGGGGGTCACATGGGGTCATTGAGTACTTATATAGCAATAGGGTAAGTCACATGGGGTCATTGAATACTTATATAGGACTAGGGTGGGTCACATGGGGTCATTGAGTACTTATATAAGACTAGGGTGGGTCACATTGGGTCATTGAGTACTTATATAGGACATGGGGGGGGTCGCATGGGGTCAATGAGTACTTATATAGGACTAGGGTGGGTCACATGGGGTCATTGAGTACTTATATAGGACTAGGGGGGGTCACATGGGGTCATTGAATACTTATATAGGACTAGGGTGGCTGACCTGGGGTCATTGAGTACTTATATAAGACTAGGGGGGGGGGGTCACATGGGGTCGTTGAGTACTTATATAGGACTAGGGTGGGTCACATGGCGTCATGGAGAACTTATATACGACTAGGGTGGGAGACATGGGGTCATTTAGTACTTATATAGGACTAGGGGGGTCACATGGGGTCATTGAGTACTTATATAGGACTAGGGGGGGGGGGGGTCACATGTGGTCATTGAGTACTTATATAGGACTAGGGGTGTCACATGGGGTCATTGAGTACTTATATAGGTCTAGGGGGGGTCACATGGGGTCATTGAGTACTTATATAGGACTAGGGTGGCTGACCCTGGGCCATTGAGTACTTATATAGGACTAGGGGGGTCACATGGGGTCATTGAGTACTTATATAAGACTAGGGTGGCTCACATGGCGTAATGGAGAACTTATATACGACTAGGTTGGGAGACATGGGGTCATTTAGTACTTATATGGGACATGGGGGGTCACATGGGGTCATTGAGTACTTATATAGGACTAGGGTGGGTTACACGGGGTGATTGTGAACTTATATAGGAATAGGGTGGGTCACATGGGGTCATTGAGTACTTATATAGGACTAGGGGGGGTCACATGGGGTCATTGAGTACTTATATAGGACTAGGGGGGGTCACATGGGGTCATTGATTACTTATATAGGACTAGGGTGGCTGACCTGGGGTCATTGAGTACATATATAGGACTAGGGGGGGCACATGGGGTCATTGAGTACTTATATAGGACTAGGGTGGGTCACATGCCGTCATTGAGTACTTATATAGGACTAGGGTGGGTCACATGGGGTCATTGAGTACTTATATAGGACTAGGCTGGGTCACATGTGGTCATTATGAACTTATACAGAAATAGGGTGGGTCACATGGGGTCATTGAGTACTTATATAGAACTAGGGGGGTTCACATTGGGTCATTGAGTACTTATATAGGACTAGGGTGGCTGACCTGGGGTCATTGAGTACTTATATAGGACTAGGGGGGGGGTCACATGGGGTCGTTGAGTACTTATATAGGACTAGGGTGGGTCACATGGCGTCATGGAGAACTTATATACGACTAGGGTGGGAGACATGGGGTCATTTAGTACTTATATAGGACTAGGGGGGTCACATGGGGTCATTGAGTACTTATATAGGACTAGGGGGGGGGGGGTCACATGGGGTCATTGAGTACTTATATAGGACTAGGGGTGTCACATGGGGTCATTGAGTACTTAAATAGGACATGGGGGGTTCGAATGGGGTCATTGAGTACTTATATAGGACTAGGGTGGGTCACATGGGGTCATTGAGTACTTATATAGGTCTATGGGGGGTCACATGGGGTCATTGAGTACTTATATAGGTCTATGGGGGGTCACATGGGGTCATTGAGTACTTATATAGGACTAGGGTGACTGACCTGGGGTCATTGAGTACTTATATAGGACTGGGGGGGGGGTCACATTGGGTCGTTGAGTACTTATATAGGACTAGGGTGGGTCACATGGCGTCATGGAGAACTTATATACGATTAGGGGGGAGACATGGGGTCATTTAGTACTTATATAGGACTAGGGGAGTCACATGGGGTCATTGAGTACTTATATAGGACTAGGGTGGCTGACCTGGGGTCATTGAGTACTTATATAGGACTAGGGGGGGGGTCACATGGGGTCATTGAGCACTTATATAGGACTAGGGGTGTCACATGGGGTCATTGAGTACTTATATAGGACATGGGGGGGTCGCATGGGGTCATTGAGTACTTATATAGGACTAGGGTGGGTCACATGGGATCATTGAGTACTTATATAGCACTAGGGTAAGTCACATGTGGTCATTGAATACTTATATAGGACTAGGGTGGGTCACATGGGGTCATTGAGTACTTATATAAGACTAGGGTGGGTCACATTGGGTCATTGAGTACTTATTTGGACTAGGGGGGGGTCACATGGGGTTATTGAGTACTTATATAGGTCTAGGGTGGCTGACCTGGGGTCATTGAGTACTTATATAGGACTAGGGGGGGGGTCACATGGGGTCGTTGAGTACTTATATAGGACTAGGGTGGGTCACATGGCGTCATGGAGAACTTATATACGACTAGGGTGGGAGACATGGGGCCATTTAGTACTTATATAGGACTAGGGGGGTTCACATGGGGTCATTGAGTACTTATATAGGACTAGGGGGGGTCACATGGGGTCATTGAGTACTTATATAGGACTAGGGTGGCTGACCTGGGGTCATTGAGTACTTATATAGGACTAGGGTGGCTGACCTGGGGCCATTGAGTACTTATATAGGACTAGGGGGGTCACATGGGGTCATTGAGTACTTATATAGGACTAGGGTGGCTCACATGGGCGTCATGGAGAACTTATATACGACTAGGTTGGGAGACATGGGGTCATTTAGTACTTATATGGGACATGGGGGGGTCACATGGGGTCATCGAGTACTCTTATAGGACTAGGGTGGGTTACATGGGGTCATTGAGTACTTATATAGGACTAGGGTGGGGCACATGGGGTCATTATGAACTTATACAGGAATAGGTTGGGTCACATGGGGTCATTGAGTACTTATATAGGACTAGGGGGGGTCACATGGGGTCATTGAGTACTTATATAGGACTAGGGGGGGTCACATGGGGTCATTGAGTACTTATATAGCAATAGGGTAAGTCACATGGGGTCATTGAATACTTATATAGGACTAGGGTGGGACACATGGGGTCATTGAGTACTTATATAAGACTAGGGTGGGTCACATTGGGTCATTGAGTACTTATATAGGACATGGGGGGGGTCGCATGGAGTCAATGAGTACTTATATAGGACTAGGGTGGGTCACATGGGGTCATTGAGTACTTATATAGGACTAGGGGGGGTCACATGGGGTCATTGAGTACTTATATAGGACTAGGGTGGCTGACCTGGGGTCATTGAGTACTTATATAGGACTAGGGGGGGGGGGTCACATGGGGTCGTTGAGTACTTATATAGGACTAGGGTGGGTCACATGGCGTCATGGAGAACTTATATACGACTAGGGTGGGAGACATGGGGTCATTTAGTACTTATATAGGACTAGGGGGGTCACATGGGGTCATTGAGTACTTATATAGGACTAGGGGGGGTCACATGGGGTCATTAAGTACTTATATAGGACTAGGGGTGTCACATGGGGTCATTGAGTACTTAAATAGGACATGGGGGGTTCGAATGGGGTCATTGAGTACTTATATAGGACTAGGGTGGGTCACATGGGGTCATTGAGTACTTATATAGGTCTAGGGGGGGTCACATGGGGTCATTGAGTACTTATATAGGACTAGGGTGGCTGACCTGGTGCCATTGAGTACTTATATAGGATTAGGGGGGGTCACATGGGGTCATTGAGTACTTATATAGGACTAGGGTGGGATACATGGGGTGATTGTGAACTTATATAGGACTAGGGTGGCTGACCTGGGGTCATTGAGTACTTATATAGGACTAGGGGGGGTCACATGGGGTCATTAAGTACTTATATAGAACTAGGGTGGGTCACATGGGGTCATTGAGTACTTATATAGGTCTAGGGGGGGTCACATGGGGTCATTGAGTACTTATATAGGACTAGGGTGGCTGACCTGGGGCCATTGAGTACTTATATAGGACTAGGGGGGTCACATGGGGTCATTGAGTACTTATATAGGACTAGGGTGGCTCACATGGCGTAATGGAGAACTTATATACGACTAGGTTGGGAGACATGGGGTCATTTAGTACTTATATGGGACATGGGGGGTCACATGGGGTCATTGAGTACTTATATAGGACTAGGGTGGGTTACATGGGGTGATTGTGAACTTATATAGGACTAGGGTGGCTGACCTGGGGTCATTGAGTACTTATATAGGACTAGGGGGGGTCACATGGGGTCATTAAGTACTTATATAGAACTAGGGTGGGTCACATGGGGTCATTGAGTACTTATATAGGTCTAGGGGGGGCACATGGGGTCATTGAGTACTTATATAGGACTAGGGTGGCTGACCTGGGGCCATTGAGTACTTATATAGGACTAGGGGGGTCACATGGGGTCATTGAGTACTTATATAGGACTAGGGTGGCTCACATGGCGTCATGGAGAACTTATATAGGACATGGGGGGGTCGCATGGGGTCATTGAATACTTATATAGGACTAGGGTGGGACACATGGGGTCATTGAGTACTTATATAAGACTAGGGTGGGTCACATGGGGTCATTGAGTACTTATATAGGACATGGGGGGGGGGTCGCATGGGGTCATTTATTACTTATATAGGACTAGGGGGGTCACATGGGGTCATTGAGTACTTATATAGGACTAGGGTGGCTGACCTGGGGTCATTGAGCACTTATATAGGACTAGGGGGGGGTCACATGGGGCCATTGAGCACTTATATAGGACTAGGGGTGTCACATGGGGTCATTGAGTACTTATATAGGACATGGGGGGGTCGCATGGGGTCATTGAATACTTATATAGGACTAGGGTGGGACACATGGGGTCATTGAGTACTTATATAAGACTAGGGTGGGTCACATTGGGTCATTGAGTACTTATATAGGACATGGGGGGGGTCGCATGGGGTCAATGAGTACTTATATAGGACTAGGGTGGGTCACATGGGGTCATTGAGTACTTATATAGGACTAGGGGGGGTCACATGGGGTCATTGAGTACTTATATAGGACTAGGGTGGCTGACCTGAGGTCATTGAGTACTTATATAGGACTAGGGGGGGGGGGGGTCACATGGGGTCGTTGAGTACTTATATAGGACTAGGGTGGGTCACATGGCGTCATGGAGAACTTATATACGACTAGGGTGGGAGACATGGGGTCATTTAGTACTTATATAGGACTAGGGGGGTCACATGGGGTCATTGAGTACTTATATAGGACTAGGGGGGGTCACGTGGGGTCATTAAGTACTTATATAGGACTAGGGGTGTCACATGGGGTCATTGAGTACTTAAATAGGACATGGGGGGTTCGAATGGGGTCATTGAGTACTTATATAGGACTAGGGTGGGTCACATGGGGTCATTGAGTACTTATATAGGTCTAGGGGGGGTCACATGGGGTCATTGAGTACTTATATAGGACTAGGGTGGCTGACCTGGGGCCATTGAGTACTTATATAGGACTAGGGGGGTCACATGGGGTCATTGAGTACTTATATAGGACTAGGGTGGCTCACATGGCGTAATGGAGAACTTATATACGACTAGGTTGGGAGACATGGGGTCATTTAGTACTTATATGGGACATGGGGGGTCACATGGGGTCATTGAGTACTTATATAGGACTAGGGTGGGTTACATGGGGTGATTGTGAACTTATATAGGACTAGGGTGGCTGACCTGGGGTCATTGAGTACTTATATAGGACTAGGGGGGGGGGGGTCACATGGGGTCGTTGAGTACTTATATAGGACTAGGGTGGGTCACATGGCGTCATGGAGAACTTATATACGACTAGGGTGGGAGACATGGGGTCATTTAGTACTTATATAGGACTAGGGGGGTCACATGGGGTCATTGAGTACTTATATAGGACTAGGGGGGGGGGTCACATGGGGTCATTGAGTACTTATATAGGACTAGGGGTGTCACATGGGGTCATTGAGTACTTAAATAGGACATGGGGGGTTCGAATGGGGTCATTGAGTACTTATATAGGACTAGGGTGGGTCACATGGGGTCATTGAGTACTTATATAGGTCTATGGGGGGTCACATGGGGTCATTGAGTACTTATATAGGACTAGGGTGACTGACCTGGGGTCATTGAGTACTTATATAGGACTGGGGGGGGGTCACATGGGGTCGTTGAGTACTTATATAGGACTAGGGTGGGTCACATGGCGTCATGGAGAACTTATATACGATTAGGGGGGAGACATGGGGTCATTTAGTACTTATATAGGACTAGGGGAGTCACATGGGGTCATTGAGTACTTATATAGGACTAGGGTGGCTGACCTGGGGTCATTGAGTACTTATATAGGACTAGGGGGGGGTCACATGGGGTCATTGAGCACTTATATAGGACTAGGGGTGTCACATGGGGTCATTGAGTACTTATATAGGACATGGGGGGGTCGCATGGGGTCATTGAGTACTTATATAGGACTAGGGTGGGTCACATGGGATCATTGAGTACTTATATAGCACTAGGGTAAGTCACATGGGGTCATTGAATACTTATATAGGACTAGGGTGGGTCACATGGGGTCATTGAGTACTTATATAAGACTAGGGTGGGTCACATTGGGTCATTGAGTACTTATTTGGACTAGGGGGGGTCACATGGGGTTATTGAGTACTTATATAGGTCTAGGGTGGCTGACCTGGGGTCATTGAGTACTTATATAGGACTAGGGGGGGGGTCACATGGGGTCGTTGAGTACTTATATAGGACTAGGGTGGGTCACATGGCGTCATGGAGAACTTATATACGACTAGGGTGGGAGACATGGGGCCATTTAGTACTTATATAGGACTAGGGGGGTTCACATGGGGTCATTGAGTACTTATATAGGACTAGGGGGGGTCACATGGGGTCATTGAGTACTTATATAGGACTAGGGTGGCTGACCTGGGGTCATTGAGTACTTATATAGGACTAGGGTGGCTGACCTGGGGCCATTGAGTACTTATATAGGACTAGGGGGGTCACATGGGGTCATTGAGTACTTATATAGGACTAGGGTGGCTCACATGGCGTCATGGAGAACTTATATACGACTAGGTTGGGAGACATGGGGTCATTTAGTACTTATATGGGACATGGGGGGGTCACATGGGGTCATCGAGTACTCTTATAGGACTAGGGTGGGTTACATGGGGTCATTGAGTACTTATATAGGACTAGGGTGGGGCACATGGGGTCATTATGAACTTATACAGGAATAGGTTGGGTCACATGGGGTCATTGAGTACTTATATAGGACTAGGGGGGGTCACATGGGGTCATTGAGTACTTATATAGGACTAGGGGGGGTCACATGGGGTCATTGAGTACTTATATAGCAATAGGGTAAGTCACATGGGGTCATTGAATACTTATATAGGACTAGGGTGGGACACATGGGGTCATTGAGTACTTATATAAGACTAGGGTGGGTCACATTGGGTCATTGAGTACTTATATAGGACATGGGGGGGGTCGCATGGGGTCAATGAGTACTTATATAGGACTAGGGTGGGTCACATGGGGTCATTGAGTACTTATATAGGACTAGGGGGGGTCACATGCGGTCATTGAGTACTTATATAGGACTAGGGTGGCTGACCTGGGGTCATTGAGTACTTATATAGGACTAGGGGGGGGGGGGGTCACATGGGGTCGTTGAGTACTTATATAGGACTAGGGTGGGTCACATGGCGTCATGGAGAACTTATATACGACTAGGGTGGGAGACATGGGGTCATTTAGTACTTATATAGGACTAGGGGGGTCACATGGGGTCATTGAGTACTTATATAGGACTAGGGGGGGTCACATGGGGTCATTAAGTACTTATATAGGACTAGGGGTGTCACATGGGGTCATTGAGTACTTAAATAGGACATGGGGGGTTCGAATGGGGTCATTGAGTACTTATATAGGACTAGGGTGGGTCACATGGGGTCATTGAGTACTTATATAGGTCTAGGGGGGGTCACATGGGGTCATTGAGTACTTATATAGGACTAGGGTGGCTGACCTGGTGCCATTGAGTACTTATATAGGATTAGGGGGGGTCACATGGGGTCATTGAGTACTTATATAGGACTAGGGTGGGATACATGGGGTGATTGTGAACTTATATAGGACTAGGGTGGCTGACCTGGGGTCATTGAGTACTTATATAGGACTAGGGGGGGTCACATGGGGTCATTAAGTACTTATATAGAACTAGGGTGGGTCACATGGGGTCATTGAGTACTTATATAGGTCTAGGGGGGGTCACATGGGGTCATTGAGTACTTATATAGGACTAGGGTGGCTGACCTGGGGCCATTGAGTACTTATATAGGACTAGGGGGGTCACATGGGGTCATTGAGTACTTATATAGGACTAGGGTGGCTCACATGGCGTAATGGAGAACTTATATACGACTAGGTTGGGAGACATGGGGTCATTTAGTACTTATATGGGACATGGGGGGTCACATGGGGTCATTGAGTACTTATATAGGACTAGGGTGGGTTACATGGGGTGATTGTGAACTTATATAGGACTAGGGTGGCTGACCTGGGGTCATTGAGTACTTATATAGGACTAGGGGGGGTCACATGGGGTCATTAAGTACTTATATAGAACTAGGGTGGGTCACATGGGGTCATTGAGTACTTATATAGGTCTAGGGGGGGTCACATGGGGTCATTGAGTACTTATATAGGACTAGGGTGGGTCACATGGGATCATTGAGTACTTATATAGCACTAGGGTAAGTCACATGGGGTCATTGAATACTTATATAGGACTAGGGTGGGTCACATGGGGTCATTGAGTACTTATATAAGACTAGGGTGGGTCACATTGGGTCATTGAGTACTTATTTGGACTAGGGGGGGTCACATGGGGTTATTGAGTACTTATATAGGTCTAGGGTGGCTGACCTGGGGTCATTGAGTACTTATATAGGACTAGGGGGGGGGTCACATGGGGTCGTTGAGTACTTATATAGGACTAGGGTGGGTCACATGGCGTCATGGAGAACTTATATACGACTAGGGTGGGAGACATGGGGCCATTTAGTACTTATATAGGACTAGGGGGGTTCACATGGGGTCATTGAGTACTTATATAGGACTAGGGGGGGTCACATGGGGTCATTGAGTACTTATATAGGACTAGGGTGGCTGACCTGGGGTCATTGAGTACTTATATAGGACTAGGGTGGCTGACCTGGGGCCATTGAGTACTTATATAGGACTAGGGGGGTCACATGGGGTCATTGAGTACTTATATAGGACTAGGGTGGCTCACATGGCGTCATGGAGAACTTATATACGACTAGGTTGGGAGACATGGGGTCATTTAGTACTTATATGGGACATGGGGGGGTCACATGGGGTCATCGAGTACTCTTATAGGACTAGGGTGGGTTACATGGGGTCATTGAGTACTTATATAGGACTAGGGTGGGGCACATGGGGTCATTATGAACTTATACAGGAATAGGTTGGGTCACATGGGGTCATTGAGTACTTATATAGGACTAGGGGGGGTCACATGGGGTCATTGAGTACTTATATAGGACTAGGGGGGGTCACATGGGGTCATTGAGTACTTATATAGCAATAGGGTAAGTCACATGGGGTCATTGAATACTTATATAGGACTAGGGTGGGACACATGGGGTCATTGAGTACTTATATAAGACTAGGGTGGGTCACATTGGGTCATTGAGTACTTATATAGGACATGGGGGGGGTCGCATGGGGTCAATGAGTACTTATATAGGACTAGGGTGGGTCACATGGGGTCATTGAGTACTTATATAGGACTAGGGGGGGTCACATGCGGTCATTGAGTACTTATATAGGACTAGGGTGGCTGACCTGGGGTCATTGAGTACTTATATAGGACTAGGGGGGGGGCGTCACATGGGGTCGTTGAGTACTTATATAGGACTAGGGTGGGTCACATGGCGTCATGGAGAACTTATATACGACTAGGGTGGGAGACATGGGGTCATTTAGTACTTATATAGGACTAGGGGGGTCACATGGGGTCATTGAGTACTTATATAGGACTAGGGGGGGTCACATGGGGTCATTAAGTACTTATATAGGACTAGGGGTGTCACATGGGGTCATTGAGTACTTAAATAGGACATGGGGGGTTCGAATGGGGTCATTGAGTACTTATATAGGACTAGGGTGGGTCACATGGGGTCATTGAGTACTTATATAGGTCTAGGGGGGGTCACATGGGGTCATTGAGTACTTATATAGGACTAGGGTGGCTGACCTGGTGCCATTGAGTACTTATATAGGATTAGGGGGGGTCACATGGGGTCATTGAGTACTTATATAGGACTAGGGTGGGATACATGGGGTGATTGTGAACTTATATAGGACTAGGGTGGCTGACCTGGGGTCATTGAGTACTTATATAGGACTAGGGGGGGTCACATGGGGTCATTAAGTACTTATATAGAACTAGGGTGGGTCACATGGGGTCATTGAGTACTTATATAGGTCTAGGGGGGGTCACATGGGGTCATTGAGTACTTATATAGGACTAGGGTGGCTGACCTGGGGTCATTGAGTACTTATATAGGACTAGGGTGGCTCACATGGCGTAATGGAGAACTTATATACGACTAGGTTGGGAGACATGGGGTCATTTAGTACTTATATGGGACATGGGGGGTCACATGGGGTCATTGAGTACTTATATAGGACTAGGGTGGGTTACATGGGGTGATTGTGAACTTATATAGGACTAGGGTGGCTGACCTGGGGTCATTGAGTACTTATATAGGACTAGGGGGGGTCACATGGGGTCATTAAGTACTTATATAGAACTAGGGTGGGTCACATGGGGTCATTGAGTACTTATATAGGTCTAGGGGGGGTCACATGGGGTCATTGAGTACTTATATAGGACTAGGGTGGCTGACCTGGGGCCATTGAGTACTTATATAGGACTAGGGGGGTCACATGGGGTCATTGAGTACTTATATAGGACTAGGGTGGCTCACATGGCGTCATGGAGAACTTATATACGACTAGGTTGGGAGACATGGGGTCATTTAGTACTTATATGGGACATGGGGGGGTCACATGGGGTCATTGAGTACTCTTATAGGACTAGGGTGGGTTACATGGGGTCGTTGAGTACTTATATAGGACTAGGGTGGGTCACATGGCGTCATGGAGAACTTATATACGATTAGGGGGGAGACATGGGGTCATTTATTACTTATATAGGACTAGGGGGGTCACATGGGGTCATTGAGTACTTATATAGGACTAGGGTGGCTGACCTGGGGTCATTGAGCACTTATATAGGACTAGGGGGGGGTCACATGGGGCCATTGAGCACTTATATAGGACTAGGGGTGTCACATGGGGTCATTGAGTACTTATATAGGACATGGGGGGGGTCGCATGGGGTCATTGAATACTTATATAGGACTAGGGTGGGACACATGGGGTCATTGAGTACTTATATAAGACTAGGGTGGGTCACATTGGGTCATTGAGTACTTATATAGGACATGGGGGGGGTCGCATGGGGTCAATGAGTACTTATATAGGACTAGGGTGGGTCACATGGGGTCATTGAGTACTTATATAGGACTAGGGGGGGTCACATGGGGTCATTGAGTACTTATATAGGACTAGGGTGGGAGACATGGGGTCATTTAGTACTTATATAGGACTAGGGGGGTCACATGGGGTCATTGAGTACTTAAATAGGACATGGGGGGGTTCGAATGGGGTCATTGAGTACTTATATAGGACTAGGGTGGGTCACATGGGGTCATTGAGTACTTATATAGGTCTAGGGGGGGTCACATGGGGTCATTGAGTACTTATATAGGACTAGGGTGGGAGACATGGGGTCATTTAGTACTTATATAGGACTAGGGGGGTCACATGGGGTCATTGAGTACTTATATAGGACTAGGGGGGGGGGTCACATGGGGTCATTGAGTACTTATATAGGACTAGGGGTGTCACATGGGGTCATTGAGTACTTAAATAGGACATGGGGGGTTCGAATGGGGTCATTGAGTACTTATATAGGACTAGGGTGGGTCACATGGGGTCATTGAGTACTTATATAGGTTTAGGGGGGGTCAATTGGGGTCATTGAGTACTTATATAGGACTAGGGTGGCTTACCTGGTGCCATTGAGTACTTATATAGGATTAGGGGGGGTCACATGGGGTCATTGAGTACTTATATAGGACTAGGGGGTGTCACATGGGGTCATTGAGTACTTATATAGGACATGGGGGGGTCGCGAATGGGGTCATTGAGTACTTATATAGGACTAGGGTGGGTCACATGGGTCATTGAGTACTTATATAGGTCTAGGGGGGGTCACATGGGGTCATTGAGTACTTATATAGGACTAGGGTGGCTGACCCTGGGCCATTGAGTACTTATATAGGACTAGGGGGGTCACATGGGGTCATTGAGTACTTATATAGGACTAGGGTGGCTCACATGGCGTAATGGAGAACTTATATACGACTAGGTTGGGAGACATGGGGTCATTTAGTACTTATATGGGACATGGGGGGTCACATGGGGTCATTGAGTACTTATATAGGACTAGGGTGGCTCACATGGCGTAATGGAGAACTTATATACGACTAGGTTGGGAGACATGGGGTCATTTAGTACTTATATGGGACATGGGGGGTCACATGGGGTCATTGAGTACTTATATAGGACTAGGGTGGGTTACATGGGGTGATTGTGAACTTATATAGGACTAGGGTGGCTGACCTGGGGTCATTGAGTACTTGTATAGGACTAGGGTGGCTGACCTGGGGCCATTGAGTACTTATATAGGACTAGGGGGGTCACATGGGGTCATTGAGTACTTATATAGGACTAGGGTGGCTCACATGGCGTCATGGAGAACTTATATACGACTAGGTTGGGAGACATGGGGTCATTTAGTACTTATATGGGACATGGGGGGGTCACATGGGGTCATTGAGTACTCTTATAGGACTAGGGTGGGTTACATGGGGTCATTGAGTACTTATATAGGACTAGGGTGGGTCACATGGGGTCATTATGAACTTATACAGGAATAGGTTGGGTCACATGGGGTCATTGAGTACTTATATAGGACTAGGGGGGGTCACATGGGGTCATTGAGTACTTATATAGGACTAGGGGGGGTCACATGGGGTCATTAAGTACTTATATAGAACTAGGGTGGGTCACATGGGGTCATTGAGTACTTATATAGGTCTAGGGGGGGTCACATGGGGTCATTGAGTACTTATATAGGACTAGGGTGGCTGACCTGGGGCCATTGAGTACTTATATAGGACTAGGGGGGTCACATGGGGTCATTGAGTACTTATATAGGACTAGGGTGGCTCACATGGCGTCATGGAGAACTTATATACGACTAGGTTGGGAGACATGGGGTCATTTAGTACTTATATGGGACATGGGGGGGTCACATGGGGTCATTGAGTACTCTTATAGGACTAGGGTGGGTTACATGGGGTCGTTGAGTACTTATATAGGACTAGGGTGGGTCACATGGCGTCATGGAGAACTTATATACGATTAGGGGGGAGACATGGGGTCATTTATTACTTATATAGGACTAGGGGGGTCACATGGGGTCATTGAGTACTTATATAGGACTAGGGTGGTTGACCTGGGGTCATTGAGCACTTATATAGGACTAGGGGGGGGTCACATGGGGCCATTGAGCACTTATATAGGACTAGGGGTGTCACATGGGGTCATTGAGTACTTATATAGGACATGGGGGGGGTCGCATGGGGTCATTGAATACTTATATAGGACTAGGGTGGGACACATGGGGTCATTGAGTACTTATATAAGACTAGGGTGGGTCACATTGGGTCATTGAGTACTTATATAGGACATGGGGGGGGTCGCATGGGGTCAATGAGTACTTATATAGGACTAGGGTGGGTCACATGGGGTCATTGAGTACTTATATAGGACTAGGGGGGGTCACATGGGGTCATTGAGTACTTATATAGGACTAGGGTGGGAGACATGGGGTCATTTAGTACTTATATAGGACTAGGGGGGTCACATGGGGTCATTGAGTACTTAAATAGGACATGGGGGGTTCGAATGGGGTCATTGAGTACTTATATAGGACTAGGGTGGGTCACATGGGGTCATTGAGTACTTATATAGGTCTAGGGGGGGTCACATGGGGTCATTGAGTACTTATATAGGACTAGGGTGGGAGACATGGGGTCATTTAGTACTTATATAGGACTAGGGGGGTCACATGGGGTCATTGAGTACTTATATAGGACTAGGGGGGGGGTCACATGGGGTCATTGAGTACTTATATAGGACTAGGGGTGTCACATGGGGTCATTGAGTACTTAAATAGGACATGGGGGGTTCGAATGGGGTCATTGAGTACTTATATAGGACTAGGGTGGGTCACATGGGGTCATTGAGTACTTATATAGGTTTAGGGGGGGTCAATTGGGGTCATTGAGTACTTATATAGGACTAGGGTGGCTTACCTGGTGCCATTGAGTACTTATATAGGATTAGGGGGGGTCACATGGGGTCATTGAGTACTTATATAGGACTAGGGGTGTCACATGGGGTCATTGAGTACTTATATAGGACATGGGGGGGTCGCGAATGGGGTCATTGAGTACTTATATAGGACTAGGGTGGGTCACATGGGGTCATTGAGTACTTATATAGGTCTAGGGGGGTCACATGGGGTCATTGAGTACTTATATAGGACTAGGGTGGCTGACCCTGGGCCATTGAGTACTTATATAGGACTAGGGGGGTCACATGGGGTCATTGAGTACTTATATAGGACTAGGGTGGCTCACATGGCGTAATGGAGAACTTATATACGACTAGGTTGGGAGACATGGGGTCATTTAGTACTTATATGGGACATGGGGGGTCACATGGGGTCATTGAGTACTTATATAGGACTAGGGTGGCTCACATGGCGTAATGGAGAACTTATATACGACTAGGTTGGGAGACATGGGGTCATTTAGTACTTATATGGGACATGGGGGGTCACATGGGGTCATTGAGTACTTATATAGGACTAGGGTGGGTTACATGGGGTGATTGTGAACTTATATAGGACTAGGGTGGCTGACCTGGGGTCATTGAGTACTTGTATAGGACTAGGGTGGCTGACCTGGGGCCATTGAGTACTTATATAGGACTAGGGGGGTCACATGGGGTCATTGAGTACTTATATAGGACTAGGGTGGCTCACATGGCGTCATGGAGAACTTATATACGACTAGGTTGGGAGACATGGGGTCATTTAGTACTTATATGGGACATGGGGGGGTCACATGGGGTCATTGAGTACTCTTATAGGACTAGGGTGGGTTACATGGGGTCATTGAGTACTTATATAGGACTAGGGTGGGTCACATGGGGTCATTATGAACTTATACAGGAATAGGTTGGGTCACATGGGGTCATTGAGTACTTATATAGGACTAGGGGGGGTCACATGGGGTCATTGAGTACTTATATAGGACTAGGGGGGGTAACATGGGGTCATTGAGTACTTATATAGCAATAGGGTAAGTCACATGGGGTCATTGAATACTTATATAGGACTAGGGTGGGTCACATGGGGTCATTGAGTACTTATATAAGACTAGGGTGGGTCACATTGGGTCATTGAGTACTTATATAGGACATGGGGGGGGTCGCATGGGGTCAATGAGTACTTATATAGGACTAGGGTGGGTCACATGGGGTCATTGAGTACTTATATAGGACTAGGGGGGGTCACATGGGGTCATTGAATACTTATATAGGACTAGGGTGGCTGACCTGGGGTCATTGAGTACTTATATAAGACTAGGGGGGGGGGGGGTCACATGGGGTCGTTGAGTACTTATATAGGACTAGGGTGGGTCACATGGCGTCATGGAGAACTTATATACGACTAGGGTGGGAGACATGGGGTCATTTAGTACTTATATAGGTCTAGGGGGGGTCACATGGGGTCATTGAGTACTTATATAGGACTAGGGTGGCTGACCCTGGGCCATTGAGTACTTATATAGGACTAGGGGGGTCACATGGGGTCATTGAGTACTTATATAGGACTAGGGTGGCTCACATGGCGTAATGGAGAACTTATATACGACTAGGTTGGGAGACATGGGGTCATTTAGTACTTATATGGGACATGGGGGGTCACATGGGGTCATTGAGTACTTATATATGACTAGGGTGGCTCACATGGCGTAATGGAGAACTTATATACGACTAGGTTGGGAGACATGGGGTCATTTAGTACTTATATGGGACATGGGGGGTCACATGGGGTCATTGAGTACTTATATAGGACTAGGGTGGGTTACATGGGGTGATTGTGAACTTATATAGGACTAGGGTGGCTGACCTGGGGTCATTGAGTACTTGTATAGGACTAGGGTGGCTGACCTGGGGCCATTGAGTACTTATATAGGACTAGGGGGGTCACATGGGGTCATTGAGTACTTATATAGGACTAGGGTGGCTCACATGGCGTCATGGAGAACTTATATACGACTAGGTTGGGAGACATGGGGTCATTTAGTACTTATATGGGACATGGGGGGGTCACATGGGGTCATTGAGTACTCTTATAGGACTAGGGTGGGTTACATGGGGTCATTGAGTACTTATATAGGACTAGGGTGGGTCACATGGGGTCATTATGAACTTATACAGGAATAGGTTGGGTCACATGGGGTCATTGAGTACTTATATAGGACTAGGGGGGGTCACATGGGGTCATTGAGTACTTATATAGGACTAGGGGGGGTCACATGGGGTCATTGAGTACTTATATAGCAATAGGGTAAGTCACATGGGGTCATTGAATACTTATATAGGACTAGGGTGGGTCACATGGGGTCATTGAGTACTTATATAAGACTAGGGTGGGTCACATTGGGTCATTGAGTACTTATATAGGACATGGGGGGGGGTCGCATGGGGTCAATGAGTACTTATATAGGACTAGGGTGGGTCACATGGGGTCATTGAGTACTTATATAGGACTAGGGGGGGTCACATGGGGTCATTGAATACTTATATAGGACTAGGGTGGCTGACCTGGGGTCATTGAGTACTTATATAAGACTAGGGGGGGGGGGGTCACATGGGGTCGTTGAGTACTTATATAGGACTAGGGTGGGTCACATGGCGTCATGGAGAACTTATATACGACTAGGGTGGGAGACATGGGGTCATTTAGTACTTATATAGGACTAGGGGGGTCACATGGGGTCATTGAGTACTTATATAGGACTAGGGGGGGGGGGTCACATGGGGTCATTGAGTACTTATATAGGACTAGGGGTGTCACATGGGGTCATTGAGTACTTATATAGGTCTAGGGGGGGTCACATGGGGTCATTGAGTACTTATATAGGACTAGGGTGGCTGACCCTGGGCCATTGAGTACTTATATAGGACTAGGGGGGTCACATGGGGTCATTGAATACTTATATAGGACTAGGGTGGCTCACATGGCGTAATGGAGAACTTATATACGACTAGGTTGGGAGACATGGGGTCATTTAGTACTTATATGGGACATGGGGGGTCACATGGGGTCATTGAGTACTTATATAGGACTAAGGTGGGTTACACGGGGTGATTGTGAACTTATATAGGAATAGGGTGGGTCACATGGGGTCATTGAGTACTTATATAGGACTAGGGGGGGTCACATGGGGTCATTGAGTACTTATATAGGACTAGGGGGGGTCACATGGGGTCATTGATTACTTATATAGGACTAGGGTGGCTGACCTGGGGTCATTGAGTACATATATAGGACTAGGGGGGGGCACATGGGGTCATTGAGTACTTATATAGGACTAGGGTGGGTCACATGCCGTCATTGAGTACTTATATAGGACTAGGGTGGGTCACATGGGGTCATTGAGTACTTATATAGGACTAGGCTGGGTCACATGTGGTCATTATGAACTTATACAGAAATAGGGTGGGTCACATGGGGTCATTGAGTACTTATATAGGACTAGGGGGGTTCACATTGGGTCATTGAGTACTTATATAGGACTAGGGTGGCTGACCTGGGGTCATTGAGTACTTATATAGGACTAGGGGGGGGGTCACATGGGGTCGTTGAGTACTTATATAGGACTAGGGTGGGTCACATGGCGTCATGGAGAACTTATATACGACTAGGGTGGGAGACATGGGGTCATTTAGTACTTATATAGGACTAGGGGGGTCACATGGGGTCATTGAGTACTTATATAGGACTAGGGGGGGGGGTCACATGGGGTCATTGAGTACTTATATAGGACTAGGGGTGTCACATGGGGTCATTGAGTACTTAAATAGGACATGGGGGGTTCGAATGGGGTCATTGAGTACTTATATAGGACTAGGGTGGGTCACATGGGGTCATTGAGTACTTATATAGGTCTGGGGGGGGTCACATGGGGTCATTGAGTACTTATATAGGTCTATGGGGGGTCACATGGGGTCATTGAGTACTTATATAGGACTAGGGTGACTGACCTGGGGTCATTGAGTACTTATATAGGACTGGGGGGGGGGGTCACATTGGGTCGTTGAGTACTTATATAGGACTAGGGTGGGTCACATGGCGTCATGGAGAACTTATATACGATTAGGGGGGAGACATGGGGTCATTTAGTACTTATATAGGACTAGGGGAGTCACATGGGGTCATTGAGTACTTATATAGGACTAGGGTGGCTGACCTGGGGTCATTGAGTACTTATTAGGACTAGGGGGGGGTCACATGGGGTCATTGAGCACTTATATAGGACTAGGGGTGTCACATGGGGTCATTGAGTACTTATATAGGACATGGGGGGGTCGCATGGGGTCATTGAGTACTTATATAGGACTAGGGTGGGTTACATGGGATCATTGAGTACTTATATAGCACTAGGGTAAGTCACATGTGGTCATTGAATACTTATATAGGACTAGGGTGGGTCACATGGGGTCATTGAGTACTTATATAAGACTAGGGTGGGTCACATTGGGTCATTGAGTACTTATTTGGACTAGGGGGGGTCACATGGGGTTATTGAGTACTTATATAGGTCTAGGGTGGCTGACCTGGGGTCATTGAGTACTTATATAGGACTAGGGGGGGGGGTCACATGGGGTCGTTGAGTACTTATATAGGACTAGGGTGGGTCACATGGCGTCATGGAGAACTTATATACGACTAGGGTGGGAGACATGGGGCCATTTAGTACTTATATAGGACTAGGGGGGTTCACATGGGGTCATTGAGTACTTATATAGGACTAGGGGGGGTCACATGGGGTCATTGAGTACTTATATAGGACTAGGGTGGCTGACCTGGGGTCATTGAGTACTTATATAGGACTAGGGTGGCTGACCTGGGGCCATTGAGTACTTATATAGGACTAGGGTGGGTCACATGGGGTCATTGAGTACTTATATAGGACTAGGGGTGTCACATGGGGTCATTGAGTACTTAAATAGGACATGGGGGGGGTCGCATGGGGTCAATGAGTACTTATATAGGACTAGGGTGGGTCACATGGGGTCATTGAGTACTTATATAGGACTAGGGGGGGTCACATGGGTCATTGAGTACTTATATAGGACTAGGGTGGGAGACATGGGGTCATTTAGTACTTTTATAGGACTAGGGGGGTCACATGGGGTCATTGAGTACTTAAATAGGACATGGGGGGTTCGAATGGGGTCATTGAGTACTTATATAGGACTAGGGTGGGTCACATGGGGTCATTGAGTACTTATATAGGTCTAGGGGGGGTCACATGGGGTCATTGAGTACTTATATAGGACTAGGGTGGGAGACATGGGGTCATTTAGTACTTATATAGGACTAGGGGGGTCACATGGGGTCATTGAGTACTTATATAGGACTAGGGGGGGGGTCATTGAGTACTTATATAGGACTAGGGGTGTCACATGGGGTCATTGAGTACTTAAATAGGACATGGGGGGTTCGAATGGGGTCATTGAGTACTTATATAGGACTAGGGTGGGTCACATGGGGTCATTGAGTACTTATATAGGTCTAGGGGGGGTCACTTGGGGTCATTGAGTACTTATATAGGACTAGGGTGGCTTACCTGGTGCCATTGAGTACTTATATAGGATTAGGGGGGGTCACATGGGGTCATTGAGTACTTATATAGGACTAGGGGTGTCACATGGGGTCATTGAGTACTTATATAGGACATGGGGGGGTCGCGAATGGGGTCATTGAGTACTTATATAGGACTAGGGTGGGTCACATGGGGTCATTGAGTACTTATATAGGTCTAGGGGGGGTC